>NC_060151.1:14716479-14728435 GCF_021292245.1 Micropterus dolomieu
GTTATAGGGGGGGGGGGGGGGGGGGGAGATGTAGGTGGATAAAGTGCGCTGTTATGTGAGGTGGGTGGCTGTTGATGGATATTGTCATTTTTGGTTTTGAAAAATGAATACAGATGGGGTGGAAGATTATTCGGGGGTCGTGAAATTGTATTAATTGTGGAAAACAGGGCCCTTGTGTTCCCTTCGTGAAGTGATATCAGATGAGTGTAGTATTTGGTTTTTGCTGCAGAGAGTCCTTATAGTGCAGCATGTGGTTGTCATACATGCCCTTGTGTACAGCTAGTTTGCTTTTTTTGTAGAGGCGTGCCAGGCAGTGTCCTTCTGCTTTTAGCTGACGTAGAACAGATGTGTACCATGGAGCAGAATGAGTGTTGAGGAGATTATATAGCCCGTCATTATACGGTGAGACCAGATCATCAGTGTTGGCTGATTTATCTAAGGTGAGATTGTTAATTCCAATAGAGAGGGCAGGTAGGTCAATGTTCCTGATGTTTCGAAATGAGATGGAGCGGGGTGGATTTGTTTTGGGTAGTGGTAAGTTGACATTAAAAGAAATTAACTTACGGTCAGAGATGGGCAAGTCAGATGCAGTGCAATTAAAAGGGGTTAGACCAGAGAAATAGATGATGTCTAAGATGTGTCCTTTGTTATGAGTGGGAAAATGCATTCTGTCAAGCTTATGGTGGCTTTAATTAATACTTTATCATATATTTTATATTTTAACAATGCATCAAATGACAATTTCAAAACAATGTGGCAATTTGAAAAGGGGTTGCTCATAGTGATAAATCCACAGAGAACTACTGTATCACCCAGACCCAGCAGCTCCCCTTGCTTATATGGAGCGGAACATTTAGCAACTAAAGAGACAGATATTTCCCTCAGGAGCTAGTAGAGACCAAAAACAGGGTTTACATTCACCAGCTGGCCAGAAACAACGTTGCTCTGTAACTGCTAAATGTGTAACTAAGCAGCAGTTTGCTGACAGTCTCAACTTAAAAGGTAAATGATATCTCAGATATGTGGATATATGGAAATGCATGGCAGTTTCATATTTGTTTTGCCATTATCTACTCTAAACAAAAAATAACTTTAATTTTAATTCTCATGCGTGTTTCATGGAAAGGACAGGTGAATGTAATATTTTGTACTGTGCATTCAGATTAGTGGGGAAGACTCACTTCACGCCTCAGTGATTTAATGACATTATCTGCAGACGTTGACCTGATAGAAATATGATTTATCCATAATGTACCCTTTCAACACTGACCCGTGACATTTCCCTGACGTCTGTCCAGTGACCCTTACTCTCTCCAGGTCGTATTCCCTTATTGCTCCATCAGCTCTGGAAGGGGAGAGAGACAGAAAGAAAAGGGTGGCCGGGGACAGTGAGAGGGAGAAAGAGACGAAGAGAGTGGAGCTTGTGATAGAGGGACTATCACAGAGAGAAAAAAGACATGTAGTGAGAGAGGAAAAGAGTTAGTGACCACTAGAGATCTGCTGAAATGGCCCTGATTTGTCACTGTCTCGCACACACACACACATACACACACGCACACAAACAAACACAAACATCTACCCATAATCCCAGCTGTCAGATATATGTTACACATATATGGATCATACTCAGCCTGAATCCTTATCCAGTATTTTTCCACTGGCTGTGGTGTGTGTGTCTGTGTGTGTGTGTGTGGGCGGCATATGTCAGGGCGGATGCGAAAACCCTTCCTCTGGCCACTGATAAAAGCTCAGCTCCTGTGTGTGTGTGTGTGTGTGACTACCACCCAGATGTTTGGACATTAGTTGACTGCTGGTATCTGCAGCTCAAATGAGCCTTGGGGCTTAGGTCATTAAAGAAGACCAGCTTTAAATTTACTAATACACACACACACAAACACACTCCCCAAGTAGCTGAGTTGGTAGGTTTCTTCTAAAACTCTGTAGACTGTCATGTAGCTGAATCATCGCCTGAGTCACTGACATAACTGCAACAAGCTCAAGTGATATGAGCTCAGCGAGGAACAAACTGTCCAATGGGAGAGAAGGAACAGAGAGGAAAGGGGGAGAAAAGAGTGAAACAAAATTAAGAATGAAAGGAAGTATAAAGGGGTAATAACTGAGGAAATATAGTAACATATTCTGTATAGGTAACACAGGGGCATAGAATTTAGTAGTGTCCCTACCAATATCCACTACTAGGATCCTGGTATAGGTTCCTGAGGAGTCCAGGTGCTGAAGGATGAAGTGAAGGGCCATGTTTACTATATCGTCTACAGACCTGTTGGCTCTGCAGGTGGTGATCTGCAGGGGGTCCAGGAGTGGGTCTGTGATGGATTTGAGGTGGGACAACACATGGAGCTCAAAAGACTTCATTACCACAGAAGTCAGGGTGACAGGTCTGTAGTCATTAAGTTCTGTGGTCCATGTTTTTTTGGGAACCCTTGGCGACTTCATTTCTAAAAAGCAACTAGCGACAAATCTAGTGAGTTATTCAGACCATCAGGAGGAAAGTGAGAAATCAACACTTTCTCATCTCAGTGCGTCATTACCAACGCTTTCAGACAGCATGACAAAGCGTAATTATTTTACGCTAAAGGTACCGTTCAGCGTCCATATGAAACGCTACCGTTTGCTACGTCGCAGCAACACATAGGAGGCTAACCCTACAGCTGGGCTAGCAGATAGGGTTAGCCGGTCGACATGCATAAAGTCAGTGACTTAGGTTTAGGCACTAATGTTTCTGATGGTTATGGTAAGGGTAGGGGGCTTCGAGGGGCTGTCAACACCTTTAAAACGAACGTAGCTGGCTAGCACTTCCGGTCTGTACGAGATGCCCCAGAGCGCTAAAGGGTACCTTTAACGTACAAATAACTTTTTCTGAAAGTGTCAGAATTGGACGCCCTGAGATGAGAACAGTCCAGAGAAATATACAAAAGTCTATTACATTGTTGGTTGATTTATTCTCATGCATGCTTCTTAGAGTAATCTCAGTCAGCGTCTCTCTCTCTCTCCTCTTGCACCGTGCGCACACAGGCAGGATTGGAAGCGAGTGACTATGGTTACAGGGAAGCTCTGCATCTCTGTTGCTCTGAAACTTTGTGACAGCACAGAAGGAGAACAGGCAGACAATGCAATGTGGGGTGGTAGAGAAGCATCAGACTTTCTAGTAATTAGATCGTTTCATTCGCCAGGGCATCTTTTTAGGGAAACAAGGGAAATTGCTGGTGATAGTGTGAATCTCTGCAAGTGTTACACTCTATTGGTGATAATCTTCCTCGTGTAGTGACTCCGCCTGTGGGAGCAGTTACACCCTACCCAGGCCAACAGAGGAGTTGGCAGCGACAGGGACCACAATAGAGAAGGAGCTGTGAACTACTTACTTTGAGGAGAAAAGCAGAAAATGACACACACACACACACAGACACACACACACACACACACACGCACACACACACACACACACACACACACACACACACACACACATTTTCTTTACTATGGCAGACTCAGCCATACTATGATGCCGGGCATGTTGACTCAATCGTGGCCTCTAAGTTGACCCCATATTATGTAGAAAAAAAGCAAAAATATGTTTTTCTCACTCATAGTTTGGTTCAGTGGGCTGACTCCTGCCCTGACTTTTGCTTAGGCAAAATGGCTGACAAGAAGCCTCTTGTTCCTGCAACCTACTACTATACTACAGACCTCTGATAACCTCAGTTACAGTTTATATTAGGGTCAGTTGCATGTGCTTGAGTGTCTCTGTGTGTGCTCTGCCTGCAAGAATATGCACAAACCAATGTACTCTCCATCTCTCCATGAAGATTTTTAAGATATCACATACAGACATTATTTTTGTTCTTCAGCTAAAACCACATATATATATGATGTAAACCTGCACACATCGCAATAAGATGATTCATCAGAACTCACCAAACAACCTGCTGTATTCAAGTAATAACCAGTGTGCTATTTTTCTCACAAATGAGACTTGACAGCACAATTCTGTACAATTTAGTCTCTTGGCAGGGTGGGAGGAGAGAGAGAGGGGGAGAGAGCATGTGAGAGAGAGAGAGTGAGAGAGAGAGAGTGTGTCCTTTTGGCCCATCCTTTTGGCCATTTTCCCAGTCAAACGAGTGTGAGAGGGAGTGCAAAGGCAGCCAGGGCCCTCAGAGAGCCAAGCACTGTTTAAATGATGTTATCACAATGCATTTGTTTCCACTCCATCTGTTTCACTTACACATTCTCTCACACCCGCTCTTCATCCCTCACCCTCTTTTGTTATTTTTCTCTCTCTCTATGTGACAATTAACATTGAACTGACTGTTTAATGTCATGGATATGTGTGTGCTCATTTTATGTGTGTAGTGTTGCAGTTGTGGCTGGAACATGAGGCATACTGCGACCCTTCATCTTATTACCAACCACACAGACACATGCACACAGACCTCAGTCCTAGCTAACACCCTTCTGTCCATGGCCCCACTTAATTTAGCGCTTCAATAAGTTATTGATCAGAGCATGCCTAGAGAAGGCTATTACAGAACCTTGTGCAATTCCAGTACCAGTGTGTGAGTGAGCTATTTTGGTTCACAGCCTAGACACCTAATTCACACATAATGTACCATAACGTAAGGTTTTAATGGATTTGTGCATAGTGTATATGAGTTTCCTATTCAGTGTCTTTGTCAGGATATGTGAACTGATGTACTTGCGTGCTTTCATATTCTTTTCTTTCCACTCTTACATTTTAGGGTTGATTCACTCTCTAAAAGACATGTCCAACTGCCAACATCCAGATGGGGGAAGATCTAACTTCATCAAAATATCTTCAGTTGTTACTGTGCACTCACAGCATTTAAGCTTTACAAGCAGTAAAGAGTGATATGCAGACTCCCAAAAAGTAGCCTGTCAGGCCTCTAGAAAGGAAATCATAAGTGCAGCAATTTATGTGACTACTGGTATTTTATCTGGTATTAACATGGTGTCTGTATTTGTATAAGTTATTTGAATTGGGACATCTGATCACAGGTCATTTATTAGTAATTGGTGTTTATGTTATCTGGATTGTGGCTGCAATGTGATCCCAGTAAACAACAAATATAGCTCATCCCAGGAAGCAATGCTATGTGCTCTACTTTTTTTCTTTTGCTGAGGAAGGGGCTTGTCTGTAGCCTTTTAATTGGGAAGCTGAGATTGCAGGAAGAGGTGGAGTTAGGTGATCTTTGTTGGGCCAATTGTCTTCCAAAGAATATGGTCATTGTACATATTTACTTTTACACCTGGCTTGGATCCAATCACAATGCAAGCCAGACAACCTGCATATGTAGTCTGGCTGACCCGATAGCATTCTGGATGATTGCAATGTGTTTTGTGTGCATTAACACGCACTTTTCTTTATCCACATAAGATATCCAGATACAGATTGCATGTTAATAGTGTACATGGGGTTAGAGAATCAATAGCATTGGTGTAAGCCCACCAAAATCTCTCTAGGTCAGACATAGTAGAATAAAATCCAAAATAAACTAAACACAAAGGATTCAGTAGACGGAGATATTTCTTTAGTAAGGGCATTAATTAGGAGACAAAGCTGTGTGAGTAACTCCTAGAAATGTGCTGAATTTGCTTCCTTGCCACATGTGATTAATAGGGACCCCATCTCTCTCTCTCTCTCCTTCTCTTCATTGCTTGCGCGGTTTTGTTTCTCTTCTTCTCTTCCATCCCCACTTGGTCATCTGTAAAGCAAAGTCAGGCAGATAGAAGAGGGTGTAAAAAGAGACAAAGTGAGAGCGTCAGCGTGACAGACATCACTCACATGGCTGTCGGCAAGTCATGCGGTAAACTGGGACAACAGCTGTATTGAATGGGTATAATTTCTTACATTTCCACTAGTACCAATCATGTCGTGTAGGGCAATTTGTGGACTGGGTTAGATTAGAAAAATTCTTTTATAAACTGGGGATATGCAAGGCACCCAGCATTAACAAACAGCAGCTCATCCATTTTAATGATATTGCAGTTAAACAGTTAACGTAACACACTCCTAAGCTTCATTAGATTGTAACTGCCAGTGTGGGGAAAATCTGCAATGATCTGCATTTGATTTTTGATTTAGTCTCACCAGTACATGTGGAAAGAGTGAGCTATCCATCAAAATAAAAGTATAAAATATGTGGAAAGCTTGTGAGTAGTAAATAGAGGCCAGCTTTGCGTGCTCCCGCGAATGATAATCCTTATGCCTTGCTAAGACGATGGGACAAATATCTAGATTTTAAAACATCTAGGCAAACATCTAGGTAAATTGTTACTTGTGTGAGACTTGTACTGTTTTCTGGGGTTTATCTTTTGACATCACCCACCACAGGGCCACAGAGGTGCAATCACAAGTCTAGTTAAAGTTGATCAAAGTTTCAGAGAGTTTGATGTGACTTGTGCTGTTTTCTGGGGTTTTTCATTTAACATCACCCACCATAGGAGCTACAGCACTGCAACAATAAGTCTGGTTAGACACAACGTCTCAAACCCAATGGATTCAACTGAGTTTCTGAGAGTCTGTCAACAGCACGTATTCGCTGGTAATGTAACGATTGCGCTTTAACAGACCAGCTGAATAATCAGCCATAAGAGTTGTAGCAGTAGCTTGTCAATGCTTTGTCCGGTCACCAGCCCCATCAAATAAAACAGTCCCTTCACTCATGGTTTCATAGTTATAGTAAACTGTCATAGGAATGACAATTACCGGCAAAAAAACATTATATTATAACCAGAAACATTTAAGTAAACGTTAATTACAAAGCATCTTTTGTATTTCATACAAATAGGAGGTTTTTCAGTAATTTTTAACAAAGCTCCCGTCGCGTTATGACTCACGGGATGTCTGAGGGACGGCCTTTAATGCTGATAGGCTAAGGTCCTCAAATTCCGCTGGAAGCCATGAGAAACATACTCACTCTTGTGTTTTGCTGGCAACATCTTGATTATTAGCAAGTAAACAAAATACTTCAGATGTGTTACGTAAAAAACGAAATGTTTCAAATGCATGCTTGGTTATTTTTCCTTCGCATTCCTCCTGAGTAGTGACGTCACTGACCAAATGGGGGTCCCACACACGCAATACGGGATGACCCCTGGATTTGTACAGCATACAAGTAATTAATATGATTCCTGGTTAAACAGTCCAACATCTTTAAGGTGTTCTTTTGCAGAAACAGAATCTCCGCTTGTGTTTATTATCCTCAGTCATGGTTCTTTTTGTGTGCCGCATATTATCTTAAATTATGTTGGGTTTTTTTTGTTGTTTGTTTGTTTTAATTTTATATAGCGAACTTCAGGGAGAATAAATCAAACAAGTGTCTGATTATTTAGAAAGACTTTAGGCTTTAAGCCTATACTACTCAGAGGTAATATTTCAATTTATTTTACACAGCTGTAGGACTATTCACTTCAAACAGTTTTATCCTTCTGCCGTGTGAGTTGCCATTTCTCATTTCTCCTCTTTATGTGCGTACACATGGTTCAGAGTTTACTTACAGGATGCACATTTTCAATGTCTTCAACAAGTTTGTTTTTTATAGATCACAACCTTTGCTAGGGAAGTGGCGTTAGTTGTTGTCACCTATTATAATAATATTTCTTTCTACTTACTGTATTGTCGTCTTCTGTGTTACTTTCTTAGACCGATCATGTGTTTTGCCTGCAACATCTTAATTATTAGCTAGTATACAAAATACGTCAGGGCCAAAGTCTTTTTTTTCCTGGTTTTATACTGCAACACATGGGCATTGGACATTAGGGTGTGATTTAAGCTGAGATAGATGTCACCCTATCTACTATCCTAACAATAGGAGACAATTTTAAGTATCTGAGAAATAAAAAGGCTTTCGAACTAAAAAATAAAACATTTGCCGCAAGACTTCAAGTCGTGTACACGAAACGCGGAGTTTTTCCTGATCTGAGAAGTTTACCATACCATGGCTGTTAGGGAGACTGATGGTTTTGATTTTAGACTACAACATTCTTTTAGTCTAATTGTGTCAGGTCCTTCAAACAGTGGTAAAACATATTTTGTGAAAATGAAATTGAAAATGCCGATAAGCTCATTTCAAAACAGATTGAAAATTGAAAATTCGTTGAAGGCTTGCCAACTTCTTTATGTGATGATACATTGCTGCCTTTAGATAAAAACAATTTGTTGATTATTGATTATTTAATGAATGATGCTAGCAATAACACTGAGGTCCAAAATGTGTTTACAAAATATGTGCATCATAGAAATTTAAGTTGTTTATACCTAATGCAGAATTAATTTTTTCAAGACAAAGTTAGTCGTACTATTAATTTGAATACCAATTATTTTGTTTAAAAATCCCAGAGATAAATACCAAGTCATGCTAATGGCTAGACAAATGTTTCCTGGGAAGAGTCATTTTTATGGATTGTTTCGACGATGCCACGAGTGTTCCTTACGGTTACTTGATGATTGATTTTAAAGCTAAGACACCTGATGATTTCAGACTCAGACCTGACTTGCTTTCAGACCTGCCTGTTGTGTATGTGCCTAAGAGAAAGTAAATAAACATGTCTGATCGCATTAAACGAAACCTGTCTTTACCGCAAACTATGCACGGAGCATCTCCATCTCAGAGAGTGAATATTATTAAATCTGCATCATCAGACCTTTTGGCAGCGTTATGCGAAATAGCTCACAATGTTTTAAAAGGTAAAATTCCTTTAAATAAGACACAGTATCAAAACTTAAAAAAGGCGGGGATTAGACTGCTCGCCAATAAAAAGGTTTGCGCTTCAAAGAAAAAGAAGACATTGCTTAAACAGTCTTTCTTCTCCCCCTCCTGAGTATCGCTGTGCCTTTTATAACGAGTCTTATTGCTTCAAGACAAAGTTAGATGACTATGGAGTATGCACAAAAAAACTAGTCTATTCAAGAAACTGTTGAAAATGACCTGGATCGTACTATAAAAGACATTCTGGATCAAAAGACTGAAGATCTTCATGAAAAAGCAAAAAAATATTCCATCGCATTGCAGAGATTTCTCACCATGGTAAAACAAGGAGAAAAAGACCAGAACACAGTAACTTTGTCAATGCCGGTCAGAGCAGAAGAATCAAGAAGGAAGAGATTTTGTTTTTGAAGAAGTTTTAAAAAAACAGCAGGAATAAAGCTCAGCATATTTTGGATAAAATGTCCTCCTCAAAAAACATATCTGCATGGACTGAACGTGGGCAGTTTGTGTTTAACGGTAATGTTATTAAAGGGTCTCGTGTATGATTTGATTAGAGGAGTGACTGCTTCTCACAACGTGTCTGACAGCCAGAGACCTACAGGTTGGGATGAATATCTGCAATCGTTGGCTATATTGAATATACCTTTATCAGTTGTACCAAATCAACAGGTCAAAAGAAAAATTGACGAGATTAAGAGAAAGACTTCTGGAGAATCTTCTCCTCTTATTACTGTTCCACCATCCACACCTCTTGTTACCAGAGGACATCGATTAGCAAACAATGTCCATTTGTATGTCCTAAATGTGATTGAGTGATTGGATAACTTTTTACTTGTATATCGTTATCGGTTTTAAATAAATACATAGAGACATAACTTTATCATTTCAAAGTGTTTTTATTTATATCACCATAATAACAAAAAATATTGTCGTACACGTTTCAATCTATAAATCATTTTGATAATGATCAACACACAACTTCTAATATTATTATACACACTTAAAAGAATCTGATACTTGGACACACTGGTTACATTCTGCATAATTATTTTGACCACATACAACCGAGGGTCATATTTTTTTCACAAATTTGCACACCATAAAATCATTGCATGACCATTTATTACTATATTTAGTCATTACATTGTCATAAGATAACCCTCTATCCATGTGGTAAAGAAAAAACACACAATACTGACCGCACACTACAGAATCCACATCTTGCACTTGTCTAACAGAATGTTGCGTGGACTTACAATTACTGTTGAGAAAGACAGAAAAGGATTCCGGAAAATGCGAGAATACCGGAGAGTTCCCAAAACTGTCAAAGAATGATCCCACACCCTGCTTGTCAATATAGATAGCGACCTAGTGTTGTCCTCCCAGGTGGGAGGGGTCTGTGTTTACCACCAACATGGCAGGTCTCTTTTTAATAACTGATTTAGGAAGCTGGTCACTAGCAAATACTCCAAGAAAGACGCCTTGCTTCACTACCTTATCAAGTACTTTTGACAGTTCTATCGTATTCATACTATTGTTTGTTAAAGTTAGAGTTAGCGTAAATAACAGCATTTATTGTGCTTTGAAGTGGATTTCTAAAACGAGCCTCTAATCTAACGCTACCGTTTTTAATGAGCAACATATGGTCTCCGCATCCTTCATCAGGGCTCAGGTTAAAACAGAACAGACTATATCCATTACAAAACTCATCGCGGGTTATGGCCATAGCGTTGTTTTTAAGATACTTTCCAGTTGCCGAGTACAATTGATGATCCTCCCTGATGGCATTCCCTCTGGTAAAGTTGGGTTGAAAGGGTTTTGAAGGATATTGTTGGCCGTCAGCGTAAACATAAAAACTCTATATCATAATGGTTAAATGTAAATGGGTTACGCGCATAACTACCTACTACCTGTAAATGCCTCATGATCTACAAATCCTACTACAATAAATTTAGGTATTTCTCCCAAGAATACATTTTCTTGATTACAAACATGAGTGCCCATTGGGACACTAAACCTTTTAAGACACACTCCGTCTATGGGATATTTAACATTGCCATGCGTTAATGCCTTAGCGTGTGCTAGCTTAACAGCCGAAGATATGGTGACTTTCTTTACAAACAGGCTTGCTGACATAATGTTAACCTGAAAGTCGTCTACAGTGTTGCGCATTAAGCAAAATTCGTTTTTAGCTCTTATGAATTTTATCTTGAGGTCTACGCCATTTATTATTAACTTGTCTTGAAAAAACAAGTCAGAATGTAAAGGGGATATTAGCTCCACTACGCGGCCGCCTTGTGTGTACTCCATTCTTTTAAGTAGTCCCTCATTGCGTCCTCCAGCCATTGTGTCATCCATATGACCTGCTGTATCCATGCAAAATAGTCCGGATCCAAACTGTGTCTGCAAAGCGTCCTTTCCGTAGTTCAAAAGGCACTCTATTATACCCCTGTAAGGATATGTGTTTGATGATTGCGTTATGAGTAGGTCCCCCAACGATATGTCAACCTGTGAAAATATTGTACATCCAGGGTAGTTGATAAAGCCCACTTCGTCTGCTTGATCCAGGTTTCCGCCGTTAGCTTTGGTGATTTTTTACACGCGTGTACAGAAACGTATTGTTTAGATCCAGGTAGTCCTCTGTACTAGCTGGAATGAAAAATTCAAGGGGTGCAGAGTCTGATACCGCTGCTAGAGGAGGGAATTTGATGTAGACGCATTTCTCAATACTTGTTTGTGTTAACGGCACCATAAACAGGTCTAGCTCCGACTTAACGCACTCTTGTGACAGGCTATGTACCAACGATATTCTTGTTAGAAAATGTCTCTTGTCTTCTGACGTTTTGTCGACTTGCTTCTCCTTGCATGTTTATTTTTTCTAGTCTTAGTATGGGTCTTCTTATTTGTTGTTCGGCTACGCCTCTTTGGTGGGGAACGCACTCTTTTCCCACGAGGTCGTTTTATTGGTCGGGGGGCCACGGCCAATATACCCGACCCCTCTTCACGTCTGTTCATGACATTAGTAATAACATCCGTAGCTATATTTTAAGTGGCTGTCTTTAAATGAGGGGCAACAAATGTAAATCCTTTCTTGAATAAGGGGAATGCTAATCTAAACAAACCCCTAAAGATACCCCCTAACCCTGCACCATACTGAGCACCGAGCCCGCTGTATCCTGGTAAATCACCACCCGCTTGGGCTGTATAATATG
>NC_060151.1:14728455-14754169 GCF_021292245.1 Micropterus dolomieu
ATACCCCTGTAAGGATATGTGTTTGATGATTGCGTTATGAGTCGGTCCCCCAACGATATGTCGACCTGTGAAAATATTGTACATCCAGGGTAGTTGATAAAGCCCACTTCGTCTGCTTGATCCAGGTTTCCGCCACTAGCTTTGGTGATTTTTACGCGTGTGTACAGAAACGTATTGTTTAGATCCAGGTAGTCCTCTGTACTAGCTGGAATGAAAAATTCAAGGGGTGCAGAGTCTGATACCGCTGCTAGAGGAGGGATTCGATGTAGGCTATGTACCAACGATATTCTTGTTAGAAAATGTCTCTTCTCTTCTGACGTTTTGTTGACTTACTTCTCCTTGCGTGTTTATTTTTTCTAGTCTTAGTATGGGTCTTGTTAATTGTTGTTCGGCTACACCTCTTTGGTGGGGAACTCCCTCTTTTCCCAGGAGGTTGTTTTATTGGTCAGGGAAGCCACAGCCTCTATACCACTCTTGACGTCTGTTCATGACATTAGTAATAACATCCGTAGCTATGTTTTTAGCGGCTGTCTTTAAATTAGGGACAACAAATGTAAATCCTTTCTTGAATAAGGGGAATGCTAATCTAAACAAACCCCTAAAGATACCCCCTAACCCTGCACCATACCGAGCACCGAGCCCGCTGTATCCTGGTAAATCACCACCCGCTTGGGCTGTATGATATGCATCGTACTTGTCCACATTGTGAGCATATGGATGGTTCATGTTTGCTCCTTGTCTAATACTGATATTTTACAGGTCTAAAGTGTAGCTTTATTATCACTTTGCCGTACGTAAAAGGGATATGTTGATTCTGATCTGTCTTGAGAGAAATCTCGATACTATCAATGTGTGTTTTGCAGAGCCTCAGATAGTGTGGTCTGTCATAAGTATTTGTGATCATATGGTTGTTTGGCCCCGATATATGTACTATTCTTAAAAGAGGGACGTAACTATCCCCTACCGTTTGATGATCAACAATATCGGTATAAACAAATATATTATACGTCCCTACATTAACATTGGTAGGATGTGGCACCAAATACGGCATCTGTGTCAACACTGTGTTAGTTCATGGCTGAGATCTAAATGTTGCAATTCCCTCGTGAGTTTTAAAAGCTGCTCTGGGGATAAATCCCAATATTTGTGCAAGTTTTCCTTGAAATGTTAATTCTACGTCTCTTGTTGGTAAAATGCTTACTCTGTTGGTAATGTTGTTGTAATCAAGCTCAATGTGACCCATGTCGGTTTCAGATAAACAACTGTTTAGTTCAGCTATTATTATTATGTGACATTGTTGTATAGAACCCCTGTGTCGCTGATACAACTACCCTCTTGTTGGATTTTTTATCAAACACAAAAAATTTTGAGTCTTCTGATGAAAACGATTTCCATGTTCTTGGATGTTGTATTTCTATCAAACCCACCTCGTATGCTGATTTAAAGTGTAAAGGCTTGGATAGTTTTGTTCTAAAGTTTGTTATTGTATTGCTCGGGTAAAATAATGCAGACAAGTTGCTGGGCAGGGTGACAAAAAAGTCCTCTGTACATGTGTTTGTAATCTGCTAAGGTAGCTGAATGACCTGTTTTTCCAAAACCCACAAGTTAAATTTATCTGGCCATCCGACCCATTTGACTAACACCATGTCCCGGCCTTGTCTTCTTTCTAGATAAAATCTTTTCTATTTTAAATGTTTTTTTTTTTATCTATAATAACTTTATACATCTCTTGCTCATAAAATGTCCCCGGTAATATTTTGCCGTCATAGTCTTTTAACCTGTAAACAGGAGGATCCCTTGACACGCATTCCTTTACAGTGAAATATTCATCAGTATAATTTTGCTCATAACCTTTTTTAAAAGGGCCGGGTAGTTTTGAAATTCTTACAATATCACCCACCTCATATTTAAAACAAATTACTCTTTTATCTTTTGTTTTATACAAGTTGTTAAATACGATATCTTCATTGTCTTTTGTTACATCAATCGGTTTCATTTTAATACTACGATGATAACTATGATCGTAGGAGGTGACTAAATCCTGCAATATATCTAGGTATCGTTCAGAATTATTGGCTGTTAAATAACGCCACATTTTAGATTTCAGAGTCCTGTTAAAGCGCTCTACTACAGATGCCTTAGTCTCATTTGATGTAGTAAGGTGTACGATACTATTAATTTTCATTAATGCATCGAAATATTTGTTTAAGAACTCTTTTTCCTCGTCTGTTTGAATTTTATGCGGTATTCTACCTTCAGCTAAGATATCTTTAAAGGACGCTGTGACGCATTTACCACTCTTATTTTTTAAACAACGCACCCATGCGTATTTTGAAAAGAAATCTATACACGTTAATAAATAGCGTACCCCGTCATTTTCAGTAGAATAAGCGGACATGTCAACTAGATCTAGCTGGGAATTCCTTGTTTCTCTTAAAATGCACTGGAGCCGTCTTGTGTAGAGTATAGGCATCTTGCTTCATGAGCCAGTTTTCTACATCTGAATCTGCGTACCGAACCCAAGTAGTGTCAAATATGGCCTTTTTAAGTTTTTGCGCATAGTATATATTCCTCATCACCTCCTCCATGATCTTTGTTACAAAGAGTGACATTTCAACGTCTGTGTTCAAGTATTTTATTTCCAACAACGATGATTAAAAGTATACACTTTTCAGAAAATCAGTACAAACACCTATGTCTTTACAAACCAAAAATTCAGTTAAGCAACACATCACATCAGCAACATCGACATGCTGTTTTCTGGTTAACATTAAAACACACAAACCAATGCTAAAAGTAAAAAAACAAAGCACATAACCCATATGAAACTCATTATCGTTCACAGGAAAAACATTTGCTATATCGAGTAGAGTAGATTAATATCTCTTTTTGACATGGTTTAGTAGACTAGACATATTCCCCATTGTTTTTTTAGTGTTTTAGTAACTACTGTGCTCACACTGTCCTCCACTCTAACTACACATTTAAGCAAAGCAATGAGAAAAGGGTTCTACCTGTATAATACTGCTTGCAGTAGTGTTAGGAGATGTGTCCTTGTCGCAATAGTCCAGAGTGTCCAAACAGGCCCCCTTAAGCGGCTTGACCCTGCTCTTATCCTCTTCTGCTTTTTCTTCAGGAATGAGAAATGTTAAGTTTCTTTTACCCACTTCTTTGCCATAGTCATCCACCCATGAGTTATCATCATCCTGGAGTAATTTAGGGCTGCTCGATAGATCCTCACCTGCTGCACATGTCTTCGTACCTACACAAAACATTTTAATTAGAACAATGTCACTGTCAGCCCCGTCGTGGAGGTCTTTGCGGTGTTGTTTGTTTTTCATCTTGCATGTCCTCAGGACCAAAAAGTTTTCTTTTGATCCCTACATAGCTAACATAAGGTTTATACCATCTGAATAATTTATCAATGTGTGAGAAGATTTCAAGGGTTCTATCCCATTCTCCCCATTGGACCACAAAGCCGGTGCTGAACCACGTCTCCCACTCTTTAGACGTGATGGGGTAGCCTTTAAGTTGCTCTGGGGTTCCCATTCTTGCCTTTTGAATGATAGAATCGTCCTTGCACAATCTAAAAAAGATGTAGGCTTCTGGATCGTAGACTTCAAGGTCTGTCTGTACACGGTAGAGCTCTCCAGGCACAGACCCGCACCATTGTGTGGTATAGACTCCTTTTGAAGCACTCATATCTTTACAGGGTTTCTGAAGTAATTCCAGTCTTTGGCTGAAAAACTAATGTGCGGTGTGCTTTCACAAAGAAAAATTTCATCAAGCTCTCTTGTATAAAGATGAACTGATCCGTGCTCAAACAAGAATTCCGACATTCTAAAATCTTCCACCGCCCATTCAAACTGAGGCACCCAAGCGTTTCGGTCCAGAAAATCAGCCAATGTCGTTGGGGGAGTCTTCTTTCTAGGAGCCATACTCATTGCAACAGGATCTATAATTATACGTCGTTTTGGAGTCATTACACCCAATTGATTACCTGGGGTGTCCATGATTGTGATGCTGATGGCGCTGTTGTTCTGCACGAAAATAGCTCTGTCCGATACGGAAAAAAGTCAAAAAGTCAAAAAGTCACTCTGTTCCACGCTCTCGGTCAGATGTAAGTCAAAAAACTAGCCCTCTATATATACAACCGGTTGCTAAAGCCACTCCCAAACATCCGCTTTTAGAGGATAACACTGGACATCCCATATACACATACCCCCCTTTTCACGCCCGTCTTCACCTTTTGGTGATCGACCCCCACCACCGCTAATAGAGGATAAGGCACGCCCTAATAAAAACACCCATTTTCACACCCCCATCTCTTTGCTTCAAGCATCAACCTTGCTATGAACCCAATCTTTTTTATTTTTATTTTTATTTATTTACTTTTTTTAATATAAAGTATTTTTTAATTAAATTTTTAAATTAATTTTTCATTTTTTAATTAATTTTTCATTTTTTAATAAATTAAAATTAATTAAATGCTTTATAACACCCGATGTGAACAGCTCAGCTCCATGGCTAATGTTAGTTGGATAATATAGAAAGCTATAAAGGCTAACAGCTTAAATTGAATAAGACCCTTGTCTATTAAAATTACTTTAATAATACGTTGTAATGCTAATCGCATTTAGCGCATTACGTTGTTAGCAAGTGTAGCTTTGTTAAGACCAGCGTGGCTAAGGCTGATGTAATACTGTAATATAAGATGTTTAGTGAAGATTATACAGGTATCGGAAAATGGAGCCAATGGGCTTACATACCTTTATCTTCATCTCATCTCTTCTTCCATCAGACATCAGAGCCTCTGACTGACCCAGCATAACGAGTGACATCACAAACCCAGTCAGGGTCGGGAGTGATGGGGAGGTCCAAGCAAGCTCACCCGTCGGGGCAGCTGATTTTCCATAATAAATAACTAAATTAATAACCACTGTGCTGATTAAAATGCGAAACATAGAATAGTATTCCATTTTATTTCAAAAAACATTTAGGTTCCTTATTTCAATGAAAATCCACCACTAGCTGGCAGTGACTGTAGGGGGCCCTCTGCTGGCCACGGGGCCCTATGCCACCGCTTATTGGCTCGGCCAGCTCTGCTTTTGATGTACATTTCTATACATACATTCTTTAGAGGGGGAGCAGTGAGAGAGCGAGAGGGAGGGATGTTTGGACGATAGAATCTGCATTGTGTGTTTAGTGGTTCTACATCAAGGAGGACAACAGACTGGGTAAGAAAAGATTGAAAGTGATATTTTTTCCAATATAACAAGCTTCTACTAATGCTTCTGTTCCACCTTTGCACTCTTCTGAGCATGTCTGCTCCATTGTCCAAATGTGTTTCTGTGCACTTGTGCATATTGTGCTTTCCCATACCTGAGCTTGCCAACCTGCAGAGATAGGATCCCACAGGGTGCAGTCACTGCCAGTGCCTATTAATATCAATGGAACCAGTTGAGCTGCAGTGACTGACCTTGGTTATGCTTTAGCTAACCAGTGAACTAATGTAGCCTGGGTTACAATGCTGCATCTTGTTGCAGCTTGTAGGCATTGCTTGGTATTTTTACTTGACTGATTTTACTGATTTCACTAACTAATTGGTAATGTAAATCATGTGACAACCACCTATGAAATTTTAATGTCTCTGTTTACTTGAGATGTGTATATGTCATACTTACCCAACTATAATTCCTTACATGTAGTTAAGAGCAGGACTGTGCCTTTCCCCTGCACCGGATCAGTAACCTAATGAGAGCTGACTAATTATGATCACAAATGACTGCTTTTCAAATTTTTGCATTGTGGTTGACACATTTGTAGATCCTGAGACACACACAGATACAGCTTGTCTCTCTACTGGCCCCTCATCGCCTCAAGGGAGGATTTGGCCCCAGCACAGCCAGAGAAGAGAGGAAGACAGAAAAAGATAGATAAAGCAATACCATGACTGAAATTGGTCCTATTTAAACAAATGGAATCGTGAAAGTTGGAAGTGGAAATGAAATCAAGAAAGTTGATGGAGGTTCTTTTGTTCCTCCATCTTCATTTTTGTCTAACAGTATTGTGAGCTTCAATGGGCTTTTTGCAACTGCTGCCATTTTTGGAGTTGGAATATGAGATTAAAGAGGAACCCCGTCATTTTCATTTCATTTTTGCAGATTCTGTCACATCTTACAATTCCTTAATTTTTCCAGTGGTTCTCAAAACAGACAGGTCAATAATGACATCAGTGGAACAATTATTGGGCACCATAGCTGTTGAATATGCCCCCATTTAATGATTAATTATGATGTAGATCTCTTATTTTACAACTTTAATATGTATATACACAGAGCCATTTTCTTTAGTATTTTTGCTGTGCTTAATAATTTGACAGCTGCATGCTCACACTTGGGAGCTGGCTGGTACAGACACACTCTTGTACCGATAACTACTGAACAGCACCACTGGAGCCACTGAGGATTCCATGCCCTGTCCAAGGGCACCTTGATGGTTCAGAGACAGGAGAGCATCTTACATCCCCCTTCCCTGCTTAGCGTTACCTGCCTGCTCCATGGACTGTTGATGTAAAAATGACTGCACTGTTTTTGTACTATTGAATAATGTTTAGTCTTAATGTTTGCTAGGTAAACGCTTTGGCGAGTGTCCTGTCCTCTGTTTTATCTTTTTTATTTTGTTAGAATTCTGGCGGGGAGACTTGGCAGCTGTGCTCACGTTGTGCCCTTCATAAGAAGGCTGATTATCAGGGACATTAACATGAGGGAATGGCCGTTTGACTCTTATAATGGAAATGAAAATGGGAATAAGGGTTGCCACTGTGGAGAAGCTTGGAAGCATAACAAATGATAGTTATGAGAGTTGGGAGCAATATACAGTAGGCAATGCCACTGCTAAGCTAGTCTAATGAATAATGCAAGACCAAACAACAGTTTGACATGTTTTCTGAGAAGAGAAAACTAGGAACAGAACCTAACTCTATAAATAGAGTATGTCATGGATTGGCATGATGTCTAATGCATTAGGGTTTTTACCAGGTCATGGTAGCAGCCTCTAGTTGAGGCTAGCAGCTTGAGTCGCCGTTTTGCTTCATCTGCTTTATCCCTGCCCTCTCTGTTTTAACCAAGCATGAGTAAGTAGACGTGCAGAGGGGAAATAGGAACACATATCTAGCTTCCTTCAATGTGTGTGTGTGTGTGTGTGTGTGTGTGGTGGTGGTGGCGGGGGTGTTGTTGGAGACAGGTGTGTGTTTGAATCAACATGTAATTGCGTGCATTTTGGGGAGTAGTTTAATGGAGGTCTGGGTACGTACGTGTGAGCAAGTGTGTGTGTGTCAGGTAGTAATTAATAAAGACAGGAACATTGGCTCTCATGCTGTGCTGACATGCCTACAAGGGACTTACCACTAGTCCAAACACACACACACACACACACACACTGATAAAGACAGACTTATTCCAACCATCTGCACTGGGGCTAAAACTTTCGCAGCCAGTTAAAAAGCAAACTTTGACTTCATTTAGCCAGCCAAGTTTGCTCTTCATTTCAATGTCCTAATTTTGTACAAGCTTCACCTGAAGGTAGCGAGAACGCTATGCATTATTGAGTCCATTCTTCTACTTCATTTCAGTCTTGCAGCACATGTGGATTAATATTGTAGTAGTCTGATAAGGGCAAAGAAATTAGGAAATGGAGTAGAGAGAGTGAGCAAAGACTTAAAAAAAAACTCTAAAGTTCTAAAGAAAGGCAGGGCAAAACCACTTACGTGTACTTTTCAGGGGTTCAGCACACCCCTTGACCCTGAATCTGCAGTGTTTGTTTCATGCTCGCTGCAACAGAAGCAATCAGAATTTTCTGAAGTGAACCAACTGAGAAAAATATAATAGAAAATGATGGTTTATGGTGGTACAGGTGATGAGGATGTGTGTTTGTGAGTTAGCACCTGCACTTAGCTGCTTTCAACAGACCAAATTTCCTCATATGGTATTGAAAGAAGAGGAAAAATCCCCAGAAGTAATGGAATTTCACTTTAAAGGGCTATGCTAAACTTACCACTTTTAGTATTTTTATGTATTTCTTTAATAACAAAGATTAGGGGTTAGTTTTAGGGTAAAGTTAAATAATGGCAAATAATTGTATTTAATGAAAGGTTTTGATAAGTCAATGCACAACCATGCACTGTAAACTTAAATGTGTGCATGTGTGTTGTAACCACTACAAACCTTTTTGTCAGTCTTAAGCCAGGTAGGGGAGACCGGGTATGGTTGTAAGACTTAATTTTTTTAGCTATAGTTCTCTTTTATATAAAGTAACAACATTTGTTTACTACAGATGGCACGAATTCAGTCCTCCACAAGAATATCACAGACCACGTGAGTTGATGTCAAATACACCACTACTGGGGTCGGTTGTAACACACACATTATCATAATATATATGTGTGTGTGTGTAGGTGTGTATGTGTGTGTGTGTAGGTGTGTGTGTGTGTGTGTGTGTGTGTGTGCTGCTAGTACTATTTTCTGCCTTCTCCACCGGTGGAGATTGAGTTGGGAAAATATCGGGTGACAACACATACACCAACATGGATGAAGGCTTGCCACCTTCAACTAAACCTCTCTAAGAGTGAACTCTTGGTCATTCCAGCCAAGCAATCTATCCACTATAACATCACACTACAAATTGGCTCCTCAACCAGCGTGGTGAGAAACTTTGGTGTCAAGATTGATGACCAGCTGTCCTTTTCAGAGCATGTTGGTGCTGTCTCTCGGTCATGCTGCTGTGCTCTATACAACATCAGAAAAATCAGTCCCTACCTCACTCAGTACGCCACCCAGCTTCTGGTACAGGTCATGGTTATCTCTCGCCTCAATTACTGTAATGCCCTTCTACACACATTATGTGGTGACACTTAACCCTAGTTGCTCGAGAGGCGACCTCTCACATGTATAGCAATTCTAAGTCGCTTTGGATAAAAGTGTCAACTAAATGAATAAAAATGTAGCGGGTCTTCCAGCTTGTGTGGTGAAACCCATACGAATGGTTCAGCGCGTCTGGTTTTTGATTAGCCCAAAAGGATTCATGTCACTCCGTTACTATGCGACCTCCACTGGCTCCCCATGGCCTCCAGAATCAGATTCAAGTCACTAATGCTTGGATGCAGAATGACTACTGGGTCTGCATCCATCTACATAAACTCCATAATACAAGTTTACGTTCCTTCTCAGCCACTACGCTCCTCCAACATACGTCGCCTGGCTCTGCCATCCCTTCACACAAAGCAATCCCAGTTCCGGCTGTTCGCATGTCCCTCTCTAACTTCAAGAAGCTCTTGAAAACTCATCTCTTCCGAGAACACTTCCTTCCTTCCTTATAACACCTCTAACTCCTAACATCTAACATGCACTTCCTGTGCTCTTCGTCTTCTATCCCCTTACAATTATCTTGTATTAATTGCACTTTTTGTTAACTCTAACTTCTTTCCCTAGGTATTTACCCCATTGATGCGATATGTGCCATTAGTGTTTACTAGTATTTTGTCAGGGCTGGTAACAGAACCCAAGAGCAGACTGGAGCTGGGGGATGAACAAAAGAGTTTTATTGATGAAATGACAGAGGGAAAACTGATGGGGGAGAGGGGCAAGGTCCGGGCTCCGTAGGAGAAGGCATGCAGGGGAAGCTGGCAGGCGAGGCGAGGCGGAGGACACTCCTGAGGGTTGCGCTGACTGGCGGTGAAGACCTGAGATCCAGGGAAGCAGGGCGGGTTTCCTGAAGATGAGAAACAGATAGTGTAAGCAGGCAAACAGATACACAGGGTTACTAGACTGATCTGAGGCTGGAGTGATGCGTACTATAGTTACACAACAATCCGGCGAGGACTGGTGAGTTGGCCAGGGTTAAATAGGGAGTGGTGATGAGGCAATACCCAACACGTGCGCCACAGCCATGAGGAACTAAAGACCACTCCCACCAGTTCTGGGAAACAAGGAAGGGGAGACAGACAAACACCAAGCACACAGCAAACCCTCAAAAGGCAAAAAACAAATCAAAATCATTCACCCATACACACACTGTCACTGGAGGGGATCAGGGGCTGGGGGCCATGACATATTTATTGCTGCTTTTATTAATATGTGTTGTCAGTTGTAGATCTCATGCTGTATTTGATGCTGTAAAAATACTGAAATCAAGAAAGTCCCAAGGTGTATGTACAGGGGATGGTTGTAGCCAGAAGTGTTACAGCCCCCCCCACCACCACTGTCAGCCATTGTTTACCTAGCTGTATTAGCATAGTGTTTTGAAATTAGCAAGGGAAAAATGCATCACATGTTGCCTAAGAAATTGAATTACATTTTAATCTAATATAAGTAATATTATTTCTAAACCTTTTCTCTATATATTCTGAATGTAACCTTGCAACCACCATCCCTGATCGGGGAAGAAGTAGATAAATGCTGAAATGATCACATAACTCCTCTCTTATCCTTATATCTTGTGTTGTTACAACTCTCCCCATGTTACAACCATACCCAGTCTCCCCTAAATGATAAGGAGAAAAAGTTTTTAGGATTTTGTTTCTCTTTGACGAAGCCGAAATCCTTTTCAATGTCGCAAAGTCACCACTCATACCCATACCCTTAACTAATGAGAGAAAGAAGGAAGAGAGGAATGGCAAGCAGAAAATCAAGGTCAAATGAAACAGGGACAGAAAAATAGAAATGATGTACTGTCTGTGAATGATATGTTTTGCCTCTGTCAGTTTCTGTTAGGTGTTTAATGTTTCATTTGAATTTGGCAAGAACATTTTATAGTGACTATAACTTTTAAAATATCATAATGATAAAGCACTGCACTGAATAAACAACACAGAACGTCAACACACCCTTAAACACGGATGACTTCTGGCATTTCTCATCAGAACATGTAGAATAACATGTTAATATTTTCCTTTTGCTCAAGTTTATGATATATTTTCCCTGGATTTAGGAGTTTTAGTCCAAACACAACCCGCTAAGAGGTTCATTCTGTCAGTCAGTGTTGCTGTCAGTCACTCTGTATTCCTGAGCCAGTGTGCCTCATGGCTTATACTTGAGGAGGTGGAACTGACTACTTTGGTGTTTGGGGGCTGATAGAAAGACTGATGTGAGAGCGGGAGCAGAGTGGGAGCTGTCACAGCAGCTCTTCTGAGCCTGGGGTAAAATTTAGGCCACAATAGCATTTCTTTCCTTCAGCATCTGCTCACAGTAGCCTCTCTTGGTTTACATTAAAGCATTTGTGGGATACAGTAAAAAAAAATGCCACAAAGCATTCCTGTGTGAGCTTTTACAATAGAGTACAGTAATTGCAAGAGTTGTGTTGGCCTGACATCAGTATAAGGTTCTGGTGAAAAACAATTAGCTGGAGGCATGTGCAGTTTTTCTCTCTCTTCTCTTGGGCTAGATGGCATGGCTCTGCAATCTCAGTCTGTCCACCAGTTTGTTCCAGTCTAAAATATATCAACAACTATTGCATGGAATTTGATACACATATCCACTGTGCCCAGAGGATGAATCCTAATTATTTCTTCTAGCGCCACCAGCAGGTCAAGGTCTTCACCGGTGAAATATCTCAGATTCTACTAGACAGAGTGGCAAAACATTTTGGTACATAGACTTCATAAATCTGTCCATCTATGGGGAAATTCAGGCAATTCTAGCGCCAACATGAGGTTGACTTTTGTGGTTTTGAGTAATCTGTCTAACTGTCAGTGTCTCAGGATAAACTGCATTCACTTTGGTCCCCCCCTGACTTTTCATGTAGCACCATAGACAGGTCAAAGCCTGTCCAAACTTTGGTTTAAAACAAAATACCTGCAAAACTAATGACATTTCCGATCAGCCTCAGACATAATTTAACACGCTAAACTAACATGGTGGACATGGTATAAACATTATACTTGCCTGCTGTCATTGTTAGCATGCTAAATAAATAAGTACAATTTGTTTTACCGAGGTTGCAGAGAAGTGGCTGGGGCGGATGATGCTGTCTTATTTGATCCCCTGATAAATGAAAATCTCAAGCTTGACTCTTCCCTCAAGCAGGGAAGAGTGTGGACTAATCACTTGGGCTTAGTTGGGATATCTTGCCTGGGTCCAGACCTTTAAATCCGCCCACTCCACCAAGTTGACTGTCTGATATCAGTTTATTAGTTATTATTATCATGTTTAGTATTTTTTACTTGATAACTATTTGTTGATCAATTGACTGACACAATAGTGTCATGAAAAGGAACGTGTACAGGTGGAGTCAGAATCTGTGGCATGTTGTATTTATGGACACAACATGGTTGCATTTTACACATCAAATCTCACTTGAACACCACTGCACACAAATCCAGATCTTGTTCTTTGCTTTGTTTTCGGAAGCTATGTTATGAAATGCTGTCATGTCCCATTCCACTATCAAGAGATTCAAATAAGTTATCTTGGTCTGCTTCAACACTATCCGCATCAGTACAGAATAAAGAGCAGTAAACAGAGAGAGAGAGAGAGAGAATCCTTCAACTTTCTGCTGAGAAATTAGCATCACAAATGTCTGGATCACAACCTGTTAATAATTCTTTTTGTTCTTTTAGTGTCTCGCTCCCTGTGTCTCGCTCACTCTCACTCTGTGTTGCCTCATTCATCTACCGTGCTACTCTCGTCGTGTTTGCTCTCCTTTCATGAAACACCTGTGATGCTCAGAGATCCACTCGCCATGCCTGCAATTAGAGGCATGCATTCAGGGAGCCTAACCAATCGCAAGGAAATCGATTGCCAGAAAGAAAAGACACAGAGAGAGAGAAGAGGAAATCTAAAAGTTCAGGCCGTACCTGTGTGGTTAGAGGAGACAATCATAAGGAGAGAGATGTTAGTTTTGTCATATTGTATGACATGCAGACTGGCTGATCAATCTTTGAGTGTTCCTATTCAATGAAAAAGTGTCTGGTTCTAATTTAAAAATTAGACTTCATCCTGAGGGGTATGGCAAAACTGCTTTGAAAAGATCTTCAGCTATCTAATGTATATGTAAAAAAACATCACAATTAAAGTTAAACGGATGGGAAAACCTCCGTTAGCAGTGGGAGTCTCCTTTAATTCTAACCACAGCCTAGACCCTCACTCTTGTTTCCTTCAATTGCTGAGCTCTCTGTCGTTTTTTCTCCCTCTGTTTGTAACAAGGGATCATGTCAGCCCATTTAGACCCCTGTTGAAATATGGATGAAGAGATGAGAGAGACGAGGGCTTACAGTTCCCTTCTCAACCAGATCCTCTTCATCCCCAACTCCTCCGTCTGATCTCTGTTATTCTCACTCCCTTCAGTTCAGAGAGAGTGATGAGGGTTGTTGTTTGTGTACCACTCAGAGGAGAAACCTGAAATTTAATATAGTTCAGGCATCACACACATTCTTCCAAGGAATTATCTAATTAATCTGACAATGTGCTGACGCTGTATGTCCATGTATGCATTTTTAATTGTCCCCCCATTAAGAGCTCAACAACAAAATAGTCTTTTGTTTCATCAAATTATACAGAGTAGCCCAACTCACAGTATTATTCTGGTTATGGTTATTTAATTACAGTAGTCTAGGTCTGGTTATCCTCATCCATCTCTAGTAATAATGTCCATTTGCTGCAGGCATTGACTGCAAGAACACAGGCTGGTAATCACGGTTTTCAAAACTGAGAACCCAGATTATGAGACCATATGGACAGATTTCCACCCTGACTTGTGTCGCATTATGTGGCTCCAGGGGAGCTCTGTAAGCTACAAAGACTTTGTACAAAAAGCAGATTCACCCAGCATTTTTTGTCATGACTGTGCTTCTCTTTTGGTCTCTGTTGTTGGCAAAATGGACAAGTGATGAAAGGGGCTGTGGTGCAGATTGAAATAGAGGTTTTGAGGAAAGATTAGAGATGGCAAATATGTGTGTGATCTGTGAACATGACAGGTTTGTCAGTTTTAAAAGGTGTGATTAATGTTTGCTATTTGTAAGTAAGCACTTGAAGCCCACAGATCAACTGGTCACTGGGTGTATGACTGTGGACTGTCTATCAGTACCTGTTCTATCAGTTTGTTTCCTG
Organism: Micropterus dolomieu; assembly: GCF_021292245.1. Taxonomy (NCBI): domain Eukaryota; kingdom Metazoa; phylum Chordata; class Actinopteri; order Centrarchiformes; family Centrarchidae; genus Micropterus; species Micropterus dolomieu. Next base: position 14,742,558 of record NC_060151.1, read on the forward strand.
TCTTTTTGCTTTGCATAGTAACCTTAAGTATAGTATGAGCAATTATGAGGTGCAGGGAAGAACATGGGCCATGATGGCGGGTCCTTTGGAGATCCTAACAGCCACACTGAACTTTCACTTCCCTCTCTTCAAATGTGATAGTTCAACCTCAAGAACAAGGTTTCGTGCATTTTGGCCCTCCAAGTCAAAGTATAGTAGTATATGTAATTTCTAATATCCTCCCATCTAGCCAGAAAGAAAAAATAATAATATTTCCTGGCTTCATACATATGGGATCCCGAGGGCAGCAGAGCATATACTGTGTGTCCTCCAAATTCGCTCAAAAGAAGGACAGCAAATCGGCTACTCTGTGATGTATTTGCTGACGAAATGCAGACTAAGGAGGATCCAGCCCTTGAATAGGACAGGATAGTGAACCCATTTCATAGCAACACTTTGTGATGCAAATTTACCCATTGGAAAGCCTCTTCCTGTTTGTCTTCTCTGCTCACAGTACCTAAACAAACAGGTGCTTCTGATCTCTAGATACCAGAGAGGAGCAGACAATCTCCGCTGCTCCTCCGACACTTACAGCGACTATAGGGAGTTGGGTTGTGATGGGGAGATCACAGATGGCATCACCTCATGTGACCAGTCAAGGTGCTTTTAAAGGTTCAGTGTGTAGTATTTAGGAGGATCTATTGACATAAATGCAATATCCATAACTATGTTTTCAGTGCTGTATAAAGACCATACATAATGAACTGTTATGTTTTTATTACCTTAGAATGAGCCATTTCCATCTACATACATGGATGTTGCCAAATCTTGTTTGGAAAAAGAGAAATAAAGTGAACAGTGGCACATAAAGTAGTATACAGAACTTTGCAGCAGGGGCTAGCTCAAATAGTGGCATTGGCAGCTATCACCGATCGATTATATTCCAACAAAAATGGTCTTGTTACGTTGTCCAGACAATCCAATCCAGTAAAAACATTTAGTCCAAAACACATTATTCCATCAATAAATCCCCAGGGACTGCTGTGCCATCGTTTCATATTTGCCAGCAGACGTGGCTCATACATCATTGTAACCATAATAACTCTGATTTAAATGTAAACAACTACGATATCTTGTATTCAATTTAGCCGCTGCACTCTGTCCTTTCAAGTGACACCAAATTTGACCTAATAGGAGCTCAATTGTCCCGTATACAGCCCATAGCCAACGAGAGCCCGCGCTGTAAGGAAGGCCCCTATTAATTTGTGGGTAGGCTGAGCCAATTGCAAGCAATAGTGCTGATGACTGGCACTAGCCAATAAAATTGTGAAAATAACGATATCCAGCTTTAAAAAGGAAGTTCATGATCTACCAGCAAAAAAACACACCTGCGTCAAGCTACCGGCTGATACGGAGTGATGCAGCAGCCGCTTGCCTAAAATAGTAATTTTTCATGGTATTGGTATAAAATTTGTACTAGGTAAGGCTTTATGCTGTGGCCCTACAGTATTTTCCAGCTAATAAGTCCCAGCTACGGTTGTCTGCATGCATTTGTTAGCAAGCATTTTCAAGCAAAAATGAAAAATATATTAGTTTTAGTGTGTTTAAACTTATATTAATCAATTCCAGTAGCACTTAGAGTGATTCTGAATTTTGTGTTAGACACTCCAGAGTGTTATCTTTCAGAGAAGCCCAAAACCATGCATTTATTCCAAATGGTTCAAGAACTACATTCAGTTTACTTTGGATATGCCTTGAATAGGCGATTTGCATAAATTTTACAGGAAGGGAGCTCATGAACACACTCTGAAGTCGGAAGAACGACTTCACAACTCGGTAAATGGGACCATCTGAGGAACACATGACTGCACTGTGAGCCTCTGGTTGCACTTTGCAACCCTCACCATTAGATGTCACTAAAACTTACACACTGAACCTTAAAAGACTAAGGGCTTCAAATAGCTCCTGCAAACATGAATGTCAGAGGTATTTCTTGATGAGCACTGAGTATATAATGGCTGCTTTTTTGCAAATGCAAAGGTTTTTTTTTACTTGTGACAAGAGATGGAATATATTACAGACAGATTTAAAGACAGATGGCTGGAAGGATGTTGAGGGCTAGTGAGGATGGTCGCTTGTCACATCAGAGTCTAACTAGTTGCTGCAGATGTCAGCAGCATAATCCTGTCATCACATGTCCTTTTCTTCCTCTCTCTCTCTCTCTCTCCTTCCTTTTGTTTCCAATACTCCGACCCTGTGTCAAATTCAATGTAATGGATTGTGAGTACATTGAATGAGCCACTATCCAGTGGCCCACCAAACTTTTTTGTCTTTATCTCTTTCGCTTCTTTTTGTGTTCTTTCCCTGTGCATGCCTTTTTTCAAATTCCTTTGCTCGCTTCTTTTACCAACACTCTTTCCACCCTTGATTGGCCTCTATACTCTCAGTTTATCTTGGTCTCCCTCTGTCTGTCATCCAGTTTCCCCCTCTCCATCTCACTGAGTCGTGTCATTCTTTCTCTCTCTCTCTGTCTTGCTCTCTCTCTCCCTCACACATACACACACAAGCACAGAAAGTATTGGCTTATATTTCCCATGGCGTCTGCAATACATTCAGCTTCACTAGCGGCTGCAATGTACTGGAGCAAGGCACCTGCTGTGCTGAGCTGATATGAGTAGAAAGACAGATACACAGTCACATAAATGCCGACATGCACACGCACACCATGAGCTTTCAAATGCCCAAATGTTGATGGAAAATATAATCATCCTCTGTCTGTAAATGCAGACACTGTGCATAACTAGAAACTTGTACACAATTACAATGTCTTGCATTTGCCCGCAGAGAACTGTGTTCATGCGAACAGCACCCAAAAAAACACATCCAGACACACACTCATGAATATTGACACACACAGTTTGTGTTGTCTCGGTGGCGTAAGGCAACCTGTCTGCTCCTGTCGTCTTGGTTACAGGCCATAGGCTTGTCTTGAGAGGTGATCCAGGTCTCTGCTTGCCATGTCAGGCTGTGTGTCCGTCTGTCTCTGTCTCTTTCGGTCTTCGCCATATGTGTGTGTGCCTGTGTGTGTGCATCTTGCAGCAGTCCTGGAGAATGCACAACATATTATGTGGTAATTTAACCAGCAATAAACAAATCAAGAGGGCAATTATCAAATTAGATTGCAGTTTCTTGGGTTCTAATGACTCCAGTCCCTTATGTTATTGTTTTGTAAGTGATTATTTTCCTGCAAAAGTGGCAGACAAAATGTTCATCACTTGTGAGAATTTGGGTGTGTATGATATTATTTGATGCTTTTCCAACAGTCTAATCCCAATTCTCAATCAGATAGTCCTATCAGTGGAGCATGCCTTCACAGATTTCACAGACAAAGATAAGGAAACGCTTCACTCATTTCTGCTGACTTCTACGCTATAATGAAAGATCAAACCTAACTGTGAACACAGGCTACATGTCTCCATATTGCTGAGCATATGCAGACATGGCATTATGTGAACATTTACCCTCAACTGCATGCTGACAGTTATCCATCTCAGAAATATATGTTGAAAGTTAATATTCCATATCCTTGTGTGTCAGGTAAAACCTTCTTTTATATCTATAGGTAAAATGCACAAAAATTGGATTAAAGAAAGAAAAATCCTGAAAGTAAATTGTAATTGATTAACTTTCTTAACTTAAATACATTAAAGCAAACTTCAGTTGATAAAGGCAAAATTAAATCAGGCTTGATTTGATTAAACTCTTTTCCATTCATCACTGCCCTGCTTTTTCATCAATCATTCATTCATTTCCTATCATTCATTTCCAACGTCACTGGCCTTGTTAAAAACTCTTGTTAAAAACTGGCTATAGGAGGATAGCGTCGCCACTAAGTGGCAGGCCTTTCATTTAGTTTTCACAGCGACGGAAATACGTTATAAGAGGTACCTGACCAACTTGATCCAACAAAAACTTGAGTTTGCAACAAAATAGTTGCTTGTCCATCCAAAGTAATTACTATCACATTGGACTGGCTTAACACATTTCTTGAAATTACACATTCTTAATTCAAAAACAGCCACAAATGATAAAACCACTTTGAGATATGACAGTCGATGCTGGGCTTCAACACCTGCTGCAAGAAATGAGCCGAGCAGATAAGTGAGAGGTTGTAGTCATGGGCTATTATTGACACATTTGCCAGAACATATGTGCCTTTGCAAACAATGCATAAACGTGTGATTCTTTATTGCCTGCTATTTTCTCAAGGTGTTGGAAGGCAAATCTGTTGTTCTTAGACATTTGAGACCCAATTCTATTCAGAATTTTCAGAAGGCCATTTTATTTTGATGAAGGTCTTCTCTGCTGAGACTGCCAACATTGTTATTGAGCTAAGACGGATTTTTAGTGCGGGGCAGATATGCAAAAATATAATTTCTCAAATTTTAAATACTGTTTGGAATGGGAAGGCCAGAAAGTGTGTATAAGGGCGTAAGCGTAAGCAAACTTTTTCTGGGGCTGGAAAAGTGAAAGTAGCATTTGCTGAGACAAGCATAGCAGCACTTACAGAACATATCCTGCAGTTTGCTGGGGGCTTTTAAGATGGTGGTTTACTTGTTATTCCAGGTGCTTCGCTGTGCGTATGCTTCTTCGGCTGGAGAGCTTTTGCCCCACTTGTATGCAGAGTGAAGGGCTTTGTTGGGAACATTGTGAACTCTCGGGCATATTCCTTCTGTCCAAATTGAAGGTTAAATGTGGGTATTTGCACATTAACTGTTAGCATAGATAGTGAGAGGCATGCAAATTTCTGTTAGACAACCAGTTTCTTGTTTTTCAGTCATATGCTGAATGTATGTTGAAATATGCAAGGAGGTAGAGGCAGAGTAAGGAATCAGCAGGAAATATTAAGACACAAACTTGAAAGTTGGCAGGCACTATGGAAGGACGGACAGAGAAGCCTTGTGGTACTAATAGGCAAGAAACGAGGCCAAGCAGCCGGGGGGTCAGACAGAGAAAACCAGCCAGCAAGCCACCTGGACAGACACATGGATAGACTCATTGATCAATTATCCTACAAGATACTAGGAAATTAAATGGGATAAAAAGAGGGATGAGAGCAGAGAGAGGTGGGTGGGGAGATCAGTGGCAGTCGGTCTCACTACTTCATCATGGAGAGGGACACAGAGAGAGAGAGAGTGACAGAAAGAGAAGCAAAGGCGCACTACAGCAGTTAAGTTAAGAGTCATAACAAAAGTGTGACTGTCTGAAGCCAAGGACAGTGGGCAGACACACTCTGTATAAGCTTGAACATTGGTTGACCTGGACATCACTCAGCCGTAGTGACGGATTGTTCCTCCAGCAGCTGGGGTCCTCCTCACTGTGTCACACACAGTTGCTGTCGTTGTGACACACGGCATAGCAGTGAATTTAAAATCCAACTACATGGGACAGTGGTTGTCACAAAAATAGTATGGTGGTGGAGGAGGATGTGTGTGTGTGATTCGTTTTTTGTGTATATGTTGTTAGAATGCTGCAAGTACTGGTTTACTGGGGCTATACATCTGTCTGTGTGTGTGTGTGTGTGTGTGTGTGTGTGTGTGTGTGTGTGTGTGTGTGTGTTAGGTGGGTGGGTGGGTGGAGTTGGGTTTGACCCGTCATTTTGTGTTTTCATTGGGGGAAGAGACAGACACAGGCTTCTGTGCCACAGTGAGAAGCAGAATGTCATTTTGATTCACTCTGAATGAGACTGATCCTGAGGGTTTTCGCAGGAACACACACACACACACACACACAAAAACACACACACTCGCGCATGCAGGCACTAAGGAAGGGAGCTCTGTCGAAAAGCCTCATTGTAAATTACAGAGATCTCATTCAGTCATGAGTCATCTTGTTCTTAACAAGCATCCACACACACATGCACGGCTGTTGATTTAGTACATCAATTTAATAGAGTCATACCTACATTTTCCATGGATTATATAAATGCCCACACTGAAACACACACACTATTTTTACTATTTTACAGCAGAGAAAGGAATAATACAGAAATAGAAGTTGGTTCTTAAATTATTTACACGAATAGGAAGCCAAATTATTTTCATGCAGCCAACTTGTGAAAGCCTTTTTTTCTGGCTCAGTCTACATTACACGTGACAGAAAAAAGAAATGTACCAATGTTGAGAGTGAGAGGACAGTGAGTACTTTACTGGTAGATATTTAACGTGTAAATAGTTAAAATCAGTTCAACTCTTCATATCCAAGAATCAATCAGTTGATTCTTTGTTTATTTGCAACTAAACAAACTATGTTTGTTATTTATTCATACATGCTTTGCTGATTGATTTGTTTTTATTGTCAGTTTTTAGGTTGTGCTATTATCATTCTAGATATTAGAGTAATTTGGGTACTTCATTTGTTATTAAAAGCTCTGTTGAAATTAAGTTGGATTACTGGCTACTATGTATTTTTGTCAATTTTACTAGAATTTTCTTAGGTGTCTTAATTGATGTAACAAGGAAAAGTAAGACAGGTCTAGCTTAGAGTCATTAGCTGACCCCACACTGACCTTCCAGCTCCAGTTATTTCTCAGATGTAACTGTCCTTGTTAGGGAGACGACAGTTAGACTGTTAAGGTAGAGACAGTAGCTCAGGCGCCAGTGGATATCGGTGTTCTCTGGGAATCTTACAAGGTTGAGTCTTACAAGAATGTTCACAAGAACTCACTGGCCCCACAGATTAGAGTAGGCTACAACTCATGGATAGTAATAGATTCAATTCAATTCTATTCTATTATTCATTATTTGGCTTTATTGTCTAATTTGAAAGCCTCCAAACCAAAACCTCAACAAATGACCAATAACAAATGGTTTGACACTGAATGCAAAAACCTAAGGAAAACTTTAAGGAAATTATCAAATGAAAAGCATAGGGACCCAGAGAACCACAACATACGCTATCAATATGAGGCCACTCTGAAACAGTACAAGTACACCCTAAAAACAAAGAAAGAACAACACAGCAAGAACCAGCTCTGTGAAATTGAGGAATCCCTAGAGTCCAACCAGTTCTGTGAGAAATGGAAAAACCTTAACAAAACCCAGCAGGATGAATTGGCAATCCAAGATGGAAATACTTGGATTAATCACTTTAGTGAATTATATAGTACAAAAAATGATGATCAGTACAAGATATTCACGAAATGGAAAACTCTGGTGGCGGTGATAAAAAACAACCAAAACCCTCTAGATTACTCGGTAACAGAACAAGAATTAACAGAAGTCATCCAGTCCCTGAAAGAAAAAAAGGACCATAAAATCAGACTGGCTATACTAAAACTATTCAATACTATTTTATCAACTGGAACTTTTCCAGACATCTGGAACAAAGGTTTAATAACCCAGGTTTTTTCAACATTTTCCAGGTCCCACCCCCTCATTCTGTTCCTTTTATGATGCATAGTAACTGTGAGAAATTCCATTCAGATATATTAATATTTACTGGTAGCTCAAGGGGCTCAATGTTTTTATATATAGTTTCATTGCGATAAAATGTTATTTAATTCAAAATTTCTCTACTAAAGTAAGTTAATCCTTGAGTAAGTATTGTTATAATTTTTTATCATTTAACTGTTCTTTTTCATATTCTGATTTGTGTTATTATTTGGTTTAAATACTATGTAATCAGAATAATATTTTTGGGGGCTGGAGCCAATCCCAGCTGTCACTGGTGAACCCTGGACAGTTTGCCCGTTCATCACAGGGCTAACTCATAGAGACAAACAAGTCATACACACATTCACACCTAAGGGTAAAGAGTCACCAATTAACCTATGCATGTCTTTGGAAAGTGGGAGGAAGCAGGAGAACATGAAGAGAACCCACACAGACACGGGGAGAACATGCAAACTCCACAAAGAAAGGCGTGGGCCTCGATCCACAGAACCTCTTGTTGTGAGGTGACAGTTCTAACCACTGCACCACCATGTCGCATCTGTGTGTCTTGTTAGTCTTAATTATTCTCATTTTTAGCACCACCTACCAGTTATTTTCTGGTACAGTAAAGAAGGACACATCAAGAGAGGTCACTTAACAAGAGCTTCTTCTGCAGCTGTCGCTTCTATTTGTTGGAGCACAGTGCTATCAGAGCTTTCCACCGGGCTCGGTGATGTACAGTCTGAACGTTTTCCGGTTTTGCCCCCAATTACAAATGAACTATCACATATGGTAAATGGGCTGTATTTGTATAGCACCTTTCTAGTCTTTCGACCACTCAAAGTGCTTTACACTACATTCACCCACCTATGAGCAAAGACCCAACTGCTCATCAGAAACAGAAATTAACTCATTCACACACTGATGGCATAGCCACCAGGAGCAATTTCGGGTTCCAACCTTCCTTTAGGGGACAACCGTTCAACCCTGAGTCAAAGCCGCCCACTAATGCCACTTCAACACTTCCATAATTAAGGTCTATCTGAAGGTCTATCTGGTTTACATGTGCATGTGGTTCGTCCACTTCATAGAAATCTGCAGCTACTCCGTGAGCTGGAGAGCTAGCCTACAACAAAACACATGTAGCTGTTTTTTAAGCTGCAATAAAGTCATTCTCTGGACATTTATGAATACTTAAGTGTTTATTATTAACTTATGAAGTAACTGTTAGCAGCTATGTGTCTTCTTTTTGAGGAGTTTTACATTATTCTAACTTGTGATATTAAAATTAATATTACATGATAAAATCGGAAAATGTTGAATATTGTAAAACTTTGTCAGTGTTGAGCTAACAGTAAAAATTATTGGGAAGATGAAAATTAGAAACTTTATTTTTGAGTGGCACCCTAATGTGTATCCAGTAACCTGGGAAAAATATTCTGCAACATCATTAATAAATGACTTGTCAACTTTCCTGATAATCACAATATTCTGCATAAATGCCAAATTGTTTTTTTGCCAAATTGCCGGACAACGGACCATATATTTACCCTCCAGACTCAAAATGATCAAGAATTAAACATTAAGAAAAGAAAGGTATATGCCTGTTTTGTTGACTTCCAAAAAACCTTTGATTCCATCTGGCATGAGAGCCTTTTCTATAGGCTACTTGAAAGTGGCATTGGAGGAAAAACATATGATTTGATTAAGAACATGTACACAAAAAGTGAATGTGCCATAAAGATTGGAAACAAACCAACAGCGTTCTTCAATTGAGGGACAAAGCAAGGAGAGCTTTCTATGCAATAAAAAGAAACAATTTGTACTAGAACTAGGACCAATAATTCTATATGGCAGCGAAATTTGGGGGTCTAAATAATGAATTTGTGGGGTGTGGCGATGGCGCAATGGATAAGACTATGCCTTTGGTGTGAGAGACACGGGTTCAATCCACCATTGTGTCCCTGAGCAAGACACTTAACCCCTAGTTGCTCCAGAGGCGTGCGACCTCCGACATGTGTAGCAATTGTAAGTCGCTTTGGATAAAAGCGTCAGCTAAATTAATAAATGTAAATGGGACAAAACAATCTAAATCTAAAATCTAATCAATCTAAAAAATATATTGAATACTGGAAAGAAACGACCAAAACACAAAGTAAATTACAATGTTATCTGACCCTAAAAAGAGAATTCACATTGGCAAATTACCTGAGCACAATAAAATGTCCTAAACTAAGAAAAATGTTGACAACATACAGACTGAGTAAACATAGCCTGGCCATAGAAAAGGTTCGCCACAGACAGAGCTGGCTACTACAAGAGGAGAGACTCAGAGACACAGGACAGGTAGAGACAGAGCTGCACTTTCTAACCTCATGCCCTAAATATAAAACACTTTGCAAACATTTCCCAAATATACCAAATTAGGGGTAATCAGACACACAGAAACTCCCCTAGGGAGAAATGCCCAAATGTCAAATAATTGCTGCAAAATATATCTCCTCATGCCATGAACTGAGGACAACCAGTGGAAACTTAGACTAATAAATAATTGTACTAATTTTGAAATTATTATTTTTTGATTGTTTGATATTTTAGTAATTGTTGTTTTTAAATCTCACATTTGATACAGATATTTTTAATTTTTTTTTTTAATGAACTAATTAATTTAAGTTTTTTTGACTATTAATATACACACACACATGTACGGTTTTATCTATTTATTTTATTAAAATTTTTTAACACACACACACGTTACTGTGTCATTTACTTAATTTATTTTAATTTTTAAATAACTATTTTTTTAACACACGCTTACTGTTTTATTTATTTATTTTAATTTAATATATTATTTTCATTTTATAACATACTAGCACACACACTCTTATTGTTTTACTTTTTTTTAATTTTATATATTTATTTTTACGGAATTTTTATATTTTATATATTTTATTATTATTATTATTATTATTTATTTTGTATTAACACACACAAACACATCTTTTGCTGTTTTATTTCCTTATCTAATGAAATGAATTAAATTAATTGTTCTTATGTACTTTATGTATAGCTTTGGCAATATTGTTGCTATACATTCATGCCAATAAAGCTAATTTGAATTTTAATCCAATATGATGAAGCACTGGAGTCTAAACATCAGATAGATTAGTTGTTCTAGGTTAAGGCCAGCTAAAGATAACCTAAAATAGAGAAACCTACAGGCACTAGGGGGAAGACAGAAACATAAAAGGGAGATCCTTCAGATTTGGTATCGGCATTTAACGTGTTCACATGTTGTGTGCTGGCACTGTATCTCCTCAGCCGGGCTCAATAAACCATGCAATGTTTCACAGTGAAAAAGTATAAAACATCATGTGGACACCCAGGCATATACAGTGCCTTGCGAAAGTATTCGGCCCCCTTGAACTTTTCGACCTTTTGCCACATTTCAGGCTTCAAACATAAAGATATAAAAGTGTAATTTTTTGTGAAGAATCAACAACAAGTGGGACACAATTATGAAGTGGAACGAAATTTATTGGATATGTCAAACTTTTTTAACAAATAGAAAACTGAAAAATTGGGCGTGCAAAATTATTCAGCCCCCTTAAGTTAATACTTTGTAGCGCCACCTTTTGCTGCGATTACAGCTGTAAGTCGCTTGGGGTACATCTCTATCAGTTTTGCACATCGAGAGACTGAAATTTTTGCTCATTCCTCCTTGCAAAACAGCTCGAGCTCAGTGAGGTTGGATGGAGAGCGTTTGTGAACAGCAGTTTTCAGTTCTTTCCACAGATTCTCGATTGGATTCAGGTCTGGACTTTGACTTGGCCATTCTAACACCTGGATATGTTTATTTGTGAACCATTCCAGTGTAGATTTTGCTTTATGTTTTGGATCATTGTCTTGTTGGAAGACAAATCTCCGTCCCAGTCTCAGGTCTTTTGCAGACTCCATCAGGTTTTCTTCCAGAATGGTCTTGTATATGGCTCCATCCATCTTCCCATCAATTTTAACCATCTTCCCTGTCCCTGCTGAAGAAAAGCAGGCCCAAACCATGATGCTGCCACCACCATGTTTGACAGTGGGGATGGTGTGTTCAGGGTGATGAGCTGTGTTGCTTTTACGCCAAACATAACGTTTTGCATTGTTGCCAAAAAGTTCGATTTTGGTTTCATCTGACCAGAGCACCTTCTTCCA
>NC_060151.1:14754269-14776849 GCF_021292245.1 Micropterus dolomieu
TAACCATCTTCCCTGTCCCTGCTGAAGAAAAGCAGGCCCAAACCATGATGCTGCCACCACCATGTTTGACAGTGGGGATGGTGTGTTCAGGGTGATGAGCTGTGTTGCTTTTACGCCAAACATACGTTTTGCATTGTTGCCAAAAAGTTCGATTTTGGTTTCATCTGACCAGAGCACCTTCTTCCACATGTTTGGTGTGTCTCCCAGGTGGCTTGTGGCAAACTTTAAACAAGACTTTTTATGGATATCTTTAAGAAATGGCTTTCTTTTTGCCACTCTTCCATAAAGGCCAGATTTGTGCAGTATACGACTGATTGTTGTCCTATGGACAGAGTCTCCCACCTCAGCTATAGATCTCTGCAGTTCATCCAGAGTGATCATGGGCCTCTTGGCTGCATCTCTGATCAGTCTTCTCTTTGTATGAGCTGAAAGTTTAGAGGGATGGCCGGGTCTTCGTAGATTTGCAGAGGTCTGATACTCCTTCCATTTCAATATTATCGCTTGCACAGTGCTCCTTGGGATGTTTAAAGCTTGGGAAATCTTTTTGTATCTAAATCCGGCTTTAAACTTCTCCACAACAGTATCTCGGACCTGCCTGGTGTGTTCCTTGTTCTTCATGATGCTCTCTGCGCTTTAAACGGACCTCTGAGACTATCACAGAGCAGGTTTCATTTATACGGAGACTTGATTTCACACAGGTGGATTCTATTTATCATCATTAGTCATTTAGGTCAACATTGGATCATTCAGAGATCCTCACTGAACTTCTGGAGAGAGTTTGCTGCACTGAAAGTAAAGGGGCTGAATAATTTTGCACGCCCAATTTTTCAGTTTTTTATTTGTTAAAAAGGTTTGAAATATCCAATAAATTTCGTTCCACTTCACAATTGTGTCCCACTTGTTGTTGATTCTTCACAAAAAATTACAGTTTTATATCTTTATGTTTGAAGCCTGAAATGTGGCAAAAGGTCGAAAAGTTCAAGGGGGCCGAATACTTTCGCAAGGCACTGTATATTTATGATACCAGTGGTTTAAAAAAGGTTGAATATTCAGCACATTATGGTTCATCTCAGCTTGAAGACTGCTGTTGTAAAATGTTTAGATGCTGCAGCCAGCAGGGAATAGAGAATTTACCTGGGGACAAAATAAATAAGAAATGCACTCAGGTAATAAATTGGTTTTACACATGCACCAAAGCTCTCCATTTGTACATTTTGATGATTGGAATAATTGTTTTTGTTTTTTCTAAAGATGTTTTCCCACTGAAGGCATGGAAAATAAGGTCATACTGGGGCTCCTTAGCTCTGTCTTTTTGTTACCATAATGCATTTCAAAGGCAGACTGAGAGACAAAAAGAGAATCAGCGAGACAAAGTGAGGATCCTGAAATTGTTTTGTCAAAAGGAGAGACAGAGAGCTTGATAAAGCTGGAAAGCCCCAAATAGGGAGGGGGGAAAAGGATAAAAGAGGGGGGAAAGAGTCTGACGAAATCTGTATTGACGGAGAGGGACAGGCACAAAAATAGGTAGAGACGTAGAGAAGAAGAAGAGGGAAAAGATGAGAGGAGAGTCAAGACAGAGAGGAGGCCCTGCACGCACCCTAAGAAGATTAGACATACAGGAGCGAGGGACGAGAGGAGATGCGATGCTAAAGAGAGAAAAAGGCAGAGAGACAGAAAAATTAACCGCTTAAGTCACACATGGATGGTCTCTGGGTGGATTCTTGGACATTTTAAAAGATAAATATCCAACAAGTAATAGCTTTAAAACAACAATCAAATTAAATGCCAAAGCTCAATAACAGCATGCCTCGCTCCCTTTCTCCTCAAAGCATCCTTGGTGTCAGACTCACTTAGCGCCCCCCCAACATGATTAGGGAGTGACATGACCAGCCATCAGCTAGTGCTCTGGAATCAGCTGTGTGTGAGTCAGCCGCCTGCTGCTTCATTTCCCTGAGGAGGGAAAGGTGCGGGATCAGTATGACAAAGAAACTGAACTCAGACCAGCGTTGAGTCACTTGCACACGTCAGTGCAGATACTGCTGATACTATTAGCTTTGATGTGCTGAAGGTGTGGAGTCTGCAAGGGTGTGAAGGGTGGTGTTTTGCATGGAATGACGGAATGCGCAGCTGCTCTGCCAAAGGCTTGTATTCTAAACCCTGAGCTGTGAAGAGATCCATGAGAAAGTTCAAAACAGGCTCTGAGCACCGGCATAGCTCCTGCCCTTTGTCTCCTGTCTTGTGTTTGTTTATAGCTAAGTCCCAACCAAGTCTTCTCCCATGCTTTTTGTATATCAGTGTTTATTTATTTTCTCAGGACTTTCTGTCTCACTCCTCCTTTCTCAGTGAGTTCATAACATGCCTCTGTTCTTGGCTCTTGCTTTGCTAGTATAGAACATCAAGGCAGGTTCTTTAGTTGTGCAATGGGAGTGCTACGCACACATACACACACACACACACACACACACGTATACACACGCAGGTCTGATTGATTTTTCATTGCCTGTCGAGGTGTAATGTGTCCCAAAGTGTTTGCGTTTGTTTTTGCTGGGAGGGCAAAATTGTCCAGCGTTTGCTCTGTCACACCTGGGAATGAATGAAAAGCTTAGAAAAAGGAGAGAGACGGAAAAGGGGCGAGAGGTGACAGCAGGGAAAATTAAAATGACACTGAGTGAGAAGAGTTACTGAGAGGAAAAGAAAGAGCACTTTATGACTGCAAACCAAAGGGGGTTAGACCCTTCTTTAAAAAAAGTGCTTGGTGGTTAGAGGAGGAAACTAGAAATAGAAGGCACTTTTTAATAATATTTCTTCCCACACATCACTCTGATATTATTTCTCCCCATTTCACTGTTACCCCAACCCCAAGAGAGCAGTGCTAAAGAGATAGCAGAGACAGCCGAGAGAAGCTAGCCCAGAGACATACAGATTAACGGAAAGTATGCCGTGTGTGTGTGTGTGTGTGTGTGTGTGTGTTTGTGAGAATGAATAACAAAGATGTTTGCAACCACATAATCCCTGGATAAAAGGAAATCGTATATACGTGTGTGTGTGTGTGTGTGTGTGTGTGTGTGTGCCTGTGTGCGTTGCACACAAGAATCTGCAGTTAGGGGTTAGGGAACTCCACTTACTTCAAAATCCTTGTGCTACAAATCACTATATTGTTTAATTTTTTAAGTTTTATCTTTTGTCCTTAGAAATTCAGTTGAATTAGTAATGAAGTGTGTTCCAGTGCAATGCTCAGGTCCTTAAAAAGTTACGCATATTCTTAAGAATTCAGAGAATTTCATCAGATTTTTGTTTTCAGTGAAAATAGGAAAGATATTCCACACACTTGTTCATGCAATCATCAGTGACACTGCATTTCTTTCAAGTCAGAAGATCCACAGCATAAAAAATATTTTGCAAATATTTTTATTGTGCCCCCCACATGCCACAAAAAGCATGCTTGTGTACAGACACACAACGGCGCCATGCCATTGCAAACCTGCAGCCTTTGATCAGCACCACGAACAGCAGCCAAAGTGCCAAATCTATCAAAGCAAATCTTACAGCCAAGATCTGCACCCAAACCACCTTAGCCTGCTGTCTCGGACTATCAAACAACTGAAGTAGCTTTAGCTGCCTACAGTAACGGATTAACGCAAAGTAGCTTACATAGTATGTCAATAATCACAGAACAAATGGCCATCAAGAAAAGCACAGCAACTTATTATAGGCCTACACAGTATGAATGAATGGATGACGACATCTGATCATTTTGCATGCGGCATTTGTTGCCATCCCTTGTGGGCTTTTGTAATCAGCTAGGTCCCAGTGTGCACTGGCTGCACTGCCACTGCAGAAGCTGAATGCTGACTTATTTCGACTAAAGAGATAGCAGCTTTTCTTTGCCATTAATGAACTGAAAAAATGAGTTTTTAAAGGCAAGAAACCTTTCACTATATCTGAATATCTACAGTTTTTTTGTTTGTTTCATTGGTTTATTATTGCTTTTAAAATAATTTTTCTTTTTCTGTGTATGTGTTTATGCAGGGGTTGCATCGTGCAATTTTATTTGATACCTAGTTTAATAAATAAAATCCTCCTTTTTAAGCCAGACCGCCTCTTATCACAAATGCATGTGCAAAGAGCAATATCTTGATACCAATTTTTGTGGCTTTGGCTTTCAAACAGATGTCTAAAAAAAATTATTTACTAATAGTTTTGCCTTACCTTGATATAAATCTTTAATAAATACAACTTTTGGTACAATTAAGGTTAAGTCTGCATTGGGTTATGTTAAAATATATAAATATTGTCACCCACAATTGCTTGTAAGATCACCTTCTATTAATTAAACATTTGTAGCAATCATCCATGTCAAAATGAGTTGGTCACACTAACATGTGTTTGCAGCTAAAGTTAGTGTTGGCAGCTGCACTTGCCTGCAGTTGTGTTGCATGCCACACACAGACACATTTCACACATCACACTACTGGAGTGCATAAGTTCTGTAAGTGCAGAGTTCATTAGAACAAAAGACGTGATGCTCATTGTGTGAATACAAAGCCTTAAGAGGATAAGAGATAAGAAAGAATTGAAAAGCTGTAAAATACTTTTAAACTGCATGACAGTGATTATAACACACACACACACACCCTCCAATTAATATATGCATAATATAAATTTAGTATGTGAATTTGCCTTATCCGTTTTATTCATGTTTGCATAGCATTAAATGACACAATCATTAATCAAACTCTTTAAGAAGGCCTGCACAGTACATATAGCACACTCATCATATGATGCAGGTGTAAACCAGGGTGGTGGAGCACTCTGCACTGTGACAAGGTGGCTTTGTAAGATGAGAAGAGAGAAAAGAGAGTGAGAGTGAAGGTGAGTAGCAAGCTGCCAGGTTGTAAAGCAAATGTACGAGGCAAGTGTTAAATTTTATTTATACTGGCACTGTTTTGAAATTGTTATTGACATTTAAAAAAATAATCTGAGCCCATACTGCTGCATCTTTAATCATTTTAAATAAATATCACAAAAGGTGTCCTGTGCCTTGGCAGGCAATAGTATTTACTCTGTCATGTCTGATTTTTGACTCACACAGTCATGTAGAAAAAAATAGGTTCGCCGGAAAAAATACTCATCTTCAATCTTTCATTGATGAATTGCTCACCGGCAGGGTGGCAGCTACGTGACCTCTTAGCTTGCATGATGTGTTGCGCACATGCTGCGAATGAGTCAGCTATGCATATCACAAATGCAGCCATGCATTTGTGATGTGAATCAGTCTGCTTCTATTCTTGTTCACACTTTGGGAAATAGAAGAAAAGGTGCCAAGTCAAATAGTCATAAAATATCAAAAATAATTGTGACAGTCTCAGAATGATTATTTTGTTCTTGCTATATTCCCCAATGTGCAGCAATATTTCTCCAAAGATATTATTCATTTATTCATTATTCATCTCCTAATGTATAATGCGACCATCTAAATTGATGACATTGTACATTAAAATGTCCATCAGTTTGTTATCTCCTCCAGGCGCTTGGTAGTGTTTGTGCCTGTCTGTATCTGTCTCTCTGTACCTTGCACACTAGGCCTAGTATCATTTTTTGTTACCTAGTCTGTTGCAAGCCACATTTTGGCCTTTGTCGCGACCCAAAAACTGACATTGATAGAAAACTTTGTGTCGTCTTGAACAGGAGAATCTGTAAATTATTTCCATACTCGATATGTTATGATCCACTAAAGTTAGGCACAATAAGGGATTTTATCCCTGATTTTGTTATCTTCACCACCATCTTAACTGTGAGGGAGCCGGGCGTTACTAGGAGGGGAGAGGGGGTTTATTTTGTGTGGTGAGTTACAACAAACTAGAAATTTGGACTTATTGTCTCATTTATTGTTTCCTTCTAAAGTTTATGCAGGTAGGCAAACAGGACGCTCATTTACAACAGCATTGCAATATGCATCTTGAAGAAAATTGACACTATAGTACAAAAACACGTTATTAAAAACGTTGCCTGATAAGAAAACTTACACTATGATCTACTATGCAGAAACACAAAAAATGTAGCATACATATAATAAAACTACTTCTCATGCATGCTGGACACACAGCCTGCCCTGTAGGTAAACTTTAATAACTTATTATATTCCTGCGACATTACGTCAGATAAATCAAAACCCGTTATTATTAACAATAATAATGTTAAAGTACCGCTGTCAACCACTGTCAGATCTTTCAAACAGGCTCTTCGTATTTCCAAAGAGCGAATATGAGGAGACAGGAGTGAAGACACACAACATGGAGAAAGTATAAGGAAAAGATAAAGAAGGAAAAGAGACCCAGGGGTCAGGTGATGGAGAGAGTTTTCTTATGCTGTTTAAGGGTTGTTTACAGCAGGACAATTGACAGTATCATGACTAATAATTATTATTTTTCACCTATAAAATAAATATAATCTTTAATATCTTTAAGTTTTAGCACATTTAATCCATCTGTATCACTCAGTTTCAATATTCTGTTATATTCCAACACTGATGTATAATAAAAATTATACAGCTTGCTCTGATGTAAGTGAGGTCCATCCATCTATCCATCCATCCACTCAGCTGCTATTTTATCACTATAGCCCAGTTTGAAACATACAGTGTGTGCATGCCTGTGCATTTCTCCTCAGCTGCAATGCTCCTTAACCCCAGTTGTGTTAATACGTGGTTCGAGAGGATTAGCATCATGGTGATCCTGCTCAACTGTGTGACACTGGGCATGTACCAGCCCTGTGAGAACATCGACTGCACCTCGGACCGCTGCCAGATACTGCAGGTAAGGTAGACCCCTGTGTGTGTGTGTGTGTGTGTGTGTGTGTGTGTGTGTGTGTGTGTGTGTGTGTGTGTTTGCACATGTGTGTAAGAACAACATGGCAGCGCACTGATGAAGAGATAGAACAAAACAATTATTTGACATAAACTCAGAGCAACTCACCACTCTTCTTATCACTGTTCCTCAAGCTGTGATGCAGCCTGAATATTTCCCTCCTGGAAGGTTTATATTTTCTCCTTCTCTCTGAACAGGGAATTGGGACTTAGTTTGTTGTAATATAGTCTTGTGGAGCCGTGTGTGATTTTGTCACTTCATGATGAGAATACACTTGTGGAGACAAGTACCTGCAGTTAAAATTGTGGTTATGGACTATCACAAATCCCATAGCCGTCAAAGTTTCACCTACAGGCTTTAATTCTACTTCTGCTGCAATTTTTTGTTTAAATTACTGTTGGAAGTTTAGCTCTGTCTTGATGAAATTTCAAAACTGGCTTATTGTTTCTATACCACAGCTGTTACCTCTGTGCTGTATATACAGCTGGCCACATGTGATGAGTTTTAATGTGATTATTCTCTAAATTAGCAAGGTTTTCACACAACAAGAGACAGTACACCTCATTGTAAAGATGACTTGTCATGATGCAAAATCTTTGTAGATTTATGTTTTCATGTGCTGCTGGCCTTGTTAAATATTGAGGACTTGATTGATCTTGTAACAGGTCATCAGTGACAAAAAGAGTTAGTTACAGATTTAGTTATATTCTTATCATGCATGTGTTAGAGCACAGATTATTGTGCTGTTTTTCCAAATTGCTAATAATTTCCTTTTGTTTCTGTGTATAATCCGTGTAGGGCTGATGTGTGTTATGTGTTACTACTGTAATTTGCCAACTGGCTGAGGACTCAAGTGTTTACCTCTGGGGTTGAAATTGATTTTCATTGAAGTAAATTTGGCAGGCTCAGGTGTGACAAGGGTGACCTAATTCTGCCTGACATGCTTTTTGTTGGTGATTTTTAATGTCCGCTGACATTGAAAATCTGTCCACAGTAACCTGCATGGGAAGTGTCTGCTGTTGGATTGTCCCACATGTCCCATGTTGACTGATTGCACTGCCATGTCTTTCTTGCCTACAGCACATTAGGGTGGATTATTATATCGAATAAAGCCCCTCAGACCAAACTATAATAGGTTTATTTATTTCATTGGATTCTCTATTCATTGTGCAGAGATTTCAAACGAACGTTCACTGCTTAAACTGTGCAACACATCTTCCTGCTTCACGATCTCTCTTCCTCCTCCTACCTCTCCTTCCAATCCCATCTTTACTCCTCCCTATGTTCCCATTCCCCCATCCTACACACTCGCTCCCTCTCCCTTCCTTCACCCTTTGTCTCTCTAACAAGCATATTGGCTCCCCAGGTAGTGTGAGGGGTCCTATTCTGGTGGTTGCTAATGGTAACAGGAGGGATTTTGCTGAGCGTAGATTGTTTCAGTGGCCCTCACATGCTTCCCTGGCCCTGGTGAAAAGAGCCACAAACAATGTATACATTACCTGTATGCGTTAAACAGAGATTTAGAGACCTGGATGTCCGGGATTTAAAGTCTCAGTAAAGGGTGAAGGGGGGTGGGATTGGAGACTTGGGGGCAATGTGGTACACCTTGGTTAATCTACTTAAAAATACACAGAGGTGGGTAGTAACAAGTTACATTTAATCCATTACATATACTTACTGAGTAAATTGTACTTGTCAGAGTAGTTCTAATGCATCATACTTTACTTAGTTTTTAAAAATCATTACTTTCACTCCGCTACATTTGGATACATTAATCACGCTGCTTATTTGTTTACCACAGTCAAGCATCCACATGGCTCTGTTAGAGCAGAATAATGGCTGAAGCTACAGCATGGTAGTATGGCTTTCAAATGGCGGTAGCAGCTAATATTTAGGCTACAGACTAAAATTTAGCGCACCGTGCAGCCTGCCTCGTCTCATCCCAGGACTTTAGCTTTGTCAGACTTTCTCAAAGCGTCGGTATCTGAGGCCATTGAATGAGACCGTGTTGGTGGAACGGGTTTCAGATGTGAAGTCAGTGGGTTACACCGTGTTGTCTGTGCTGACAGAGATCATTGTCTGTTGTGTTAATGCTAATATGTTGTAATATGTAATAATAAATGCATAATCTGTATGCACACACAAAAAAGACAAACTACTCTCATTTCATGTGAATGTGACTGATATAATGTTTCAACCACAGATGATCTTCCTCGGGTAAAAATAAAGAAGTGAACACATTTAATAGGCAATAAATTATGAAACATCACAGCAATTTCTCCTAATTTGATTTGTTTGCCAAATTTTAATACCGGAGACAACAAGAAAATTATTTATATTTTTTAACATTCGGTGTCCGAACAATAATGCTGCGATGATGTGTTGAGAAGAAATCCGCTTGACACTGTTCTTGATCATAAAAGTTTATTACATCAAGGAGTTCAGCATCAATTACAAGCTCTGCAGCAGCTTGGAGAGTGACCCAGCCCGATGACCACTCTGTCTCTCTGTACATCAAACACAGCTTATATAGGACATGTTTAGGTATCTGGTACCAGAGAAGGGTTCAGTACTATTCTGAGGTAACATAACACGGGGTCAGAGGTCAAATCCTATAGAAGGGTTCACTCCCTACATAAACACTGACCTCTACTCTCCCCTTAAAAGGTCACTAATCCTCTATCCAGCTGCTACAGTGTTATTTTAAACTGTTATGGTCAAATGCACATATGTTATACACCACAATAGTCTTTACTTATTGGAGTACTAACAGACTATAATATTAATGCAGTATTTTGTAATCACATTTGATGGATACACACTGGTAATATTGTCCTGGTGTAAATGTGGCAGGTTATCTAATCAAGAGATGGTGACTATCACAAATAAATACAAGTGTATGTTCACTTCTTTACCTTTACCTGAGAAAGACCATCTGAAATAATTGGAGTCACATCCACATCAAATAAAAGACTTGGGGAAAAAGACCCATTTTTTGTTTTTTGTTTTTTTTGTTACTCACTAAGTTACTCACTACTCAAGTAATGTTTTTAGTAAATACTTTTGTACTCTTACTCAGGTAGTTAATTTGATGCCCACTTTTATTTCTACTTGAGTACTTGTTTTTGCAAAGTAACAGTACTTTTTCTTGAGTACAGTTTTGGGCTACTCTACCCACCTCTGAAAATACAATCAAACTTAAAGGACTAGTTCGACATTTTGGGAAATACACGTTTTCATTAGAGAGTCAGATGAATGAGAGATACCTCTCTTGCAATCAAGGTGGCAACAAGCCAAAAAAATTGTCTGGCACGTAATCCAGTTAAACCAAAATGTGTAGTTTTTACACTTTGGTTTAAGTACGGATTAAACAAGCAAGACAGAACGTGTTAATTAGTGAGCTTTAGAGGTGCTAGAGGACAGAGCCAGGCTAGCTGTTTCAAGTCTTTGTGCTAAGTTAGGATATGATTTGCCACATGAGAGTGGTGTCAATCTTCTCATTTAACTCTCAGCAAGAAAGCAAATAAGCTTTGTTTAATTTGTAATCACAAATTAAACAAAGCTTAATTTGTGACCACATGAGTGGAGAAAGCAAATAACTTAAAATGTCAATTTGATTTTTAATAAATATTCCCAGTTTAAGTCAAGAAGTTAACAGGCTCACAGCCAGAAGCAGCAGTTGAGGATGAAAATTGTACATCCTTTAAGTCAGTGGAGGCCCTCTCCAGCCAGCTCTGGCCCAGCTTAACTCTTGTCTGTGTTTGCACAGTCAGCTCACGCAAATAGAAAGTTGTTATTCCACCTAAAATCAATTTGAATGGGACAGGACTCATTATACCTCCAAATCAGAACCTATTCAGCCTTTTTAATGGAGCTTCAGATGTTCAGAACACACACAGACACTTTGTAGAATGGCTGTGCCAGGTATCCCTTTTCCTGTCCTATTTGTCAGTGAGTGTGTCCTCGTGGTGCCTTTGGATTTATACGCTGATTACTCTCGTCATTCACTCATTCCACAAGTAGACTAAGAAACACATACATATTTTATTTTAAATGGTCCACCATCACAATCCTGATGACCTACTTACCACGTCTTCTCCTGCCAAATGAGCGGCACAATGACAGCATATAAAGTAGCTTGTACACCAGCTCCTGTTTCCAATCATGAAAGGGCCCCATCAAAAGACAGCCTCAACCTCCTTACAAATCGTGTTGACGATAAAACCTGATAGGCTGACTGAAGAGGAAGCTGGCGGTAGTGACAAAATAACTATGATGAATTCATTCCCCTTTCACTCAGAGCGGAGCGCGACAGGGATCCGACTGGTGCAGCCAATGTCGGATTACATGTGAAGCGTGCAGACTGCATTATTTATCAAAACATCATTTAAACAGCATGTTCTCATCTTTCCCATTGCATGCTGCCAGCTCTGTATACTGTGTGTGTGTGTGTGTGTGTGTGTGTGTGTGAGAGAGAGAGACAGAGAGAGAGTGAATGAGCAGGGAGGGAACACACATGGCTTCAAATGCATTACAGGTGCAGTAATGCGCATGTATACAGTACATGCAAAGCCATGCTTGCTCAAGTGCAAAAAAGCACAGATTTTTAGATTTACAGTCGTGTGCACACACACATACAAGTGCACAAATTTGATCCAACTCATTTCCTTCTTGGTTTTTAGATATCCTGAACCTTAAAAATAACAAATGGTACAGACAGTGTTCATGGAAAAATGGAATAGATAGCTGTTCATCACATCTCTTCATTCTTACTGTTTTGGACTCATCCCCTGCACAAAATATCACACACCATTTATCTCATTCAGTGTGGGCTACAGCTACAAACACCATCTTGCAATTGTTCATCAGGAAAAAAAATTTTCTCTTCTCCAGTCGAAGCGTATTGCTCCTGGTTGTCCAAATGTCGCACATATCAGTGTTTTCTAGACTGCTGTGGGTTATTGTTGGGTCTCTAGTTTGTCATTTAACGTCTCCCTGAAACCCCGAAAAAGGTAATAACCTTGTGGAAAATTGTTTCCCCGTTGCAGTATTGGTTTGTGCCATCTGATTTGTTGAGTGCAGACTCTATTCTCAGGGAGTACTAACTGTGCTTTAGCAGCCTAGAGCAACATTTAGCCAGAAAGTTTTTGTGATCTTATGTTGTATGTTTACAGCTTTTTAAGGCTTTATATTAGAGCAATTTAAACAGGTGAACATTCAGACTCTTTATTTCATATTTGGTCAGCAAAGCAAGCATTTTAAGTATATATAACTATGAGATTAAACAATAGTAAGAAAAATGTTTTCCCATTCAGAATAGTGTAGGACTATGTGCACTTGTATGCACAGTTTGGGAATGGATGACAGGTCTGGAACAAACAAACAGGCTTGTCATCATCTAAAATCCAAACTATGACCTGTGACTTATTAGCAAGCAGCCATCTAGCTTCTATTGCGTATTTGAATTATAAGGCCTTGTATTTCTCCGTGTCAAGATGTAGCAGCTTGGGTTATATGTAGTAGGAATATGTAACAAGGCAGCAAACACAGTCATACAGCCTAAGGCAAAGCACTGGGAAAGAGTTTTGTTTCCGAAAATACAATATGGTTCAGCTAGTGATCCGAACATAATGCAGGCAGGACATGGCAGCGATATGAGCTCATCTGTCTCTCCCTCCATTTATCTCTCGCTGTCTCTTCTCCCTTCATCTTCGTTTTCTCTGAGGTTTGACCTGGATCTCCCTCACTTTCTTTTTCCTGTTCACTTCTTACTTCTCTTGTGATTCGAGTGCTGCAGTGGGGTTGCCTCACACTGGGAACCATATGTTTTGTGTGGTATTATATTAGTATAGACACATGTTGTCAGTGCACAAACACACATTTATCTCTTTAAGCCATTCAAATCACATTGGTAACAGTAAACCTGGCTCAAGCTATAGTCACCAGTGCTGCTAGGTCCTGTGAGCTTTGGGATGAATCTGCTGTGGAGTGTTAACTTGTGTGTTAAAATTGCTTTTGAAAGGTGGGAAATAGAAGGTGGATGGATTGTGTTGAGGTATTTGAATAGACAAGGTCAGAACCAAGAAATCGCTTGAGGCTTGAAAAGGGTGCGTGTGTGCTTCAGGGCACATGTGCACACTTTGTTTCTCAGTTTTTCATTTTGTCTAGTGTGTAGTGCATCAATCGAAAATGTTTTTCTTTTTTACGAGGTCTACTGCTAAAAACTAAGGAGTGCTTTAAAAAAAAGACAGCAGACAATTTGTTCTCACCAGAGATAACAAGTGCTCCTCGTTCACTAACAAACTTAAGTTGGAAAAAAATATGAAGAGGGAGCTTTGACAACAGCTTGAGCCTACTCATTTCATGAACACAGCAGACGAAACAGATGCCTGGCTTATGTGTGTGCAAAATGTATCGAATGCATCTTTTTCTCACTTTCCTCCATGTTTATCTCCCTGTGTCTTCTCATAGGCCTTCGATGCATTCATCTACATCTTCTTTGCGTTGGAGATGGTGGTAAAGATGGTCGCTCTTGGGATCTTTGGCCGACGCTGTTACCTAGGAGACACCTGGAACAGGCTGGACTTCTTCATCGTCATGGCTGGGTAAGCATCCAGATCATGAAATTAATTCTACCTCTGGTAAAGTTTGTGCGCCATGTTGTTTAGGAAAGACTGATATGGAGAACTTGCTTCAGCAGTATTTGCTCTTGAAATCAAGTTATAACAGAGAATAAAATAACTCTTACTGTATGCTATCATTATCATCAAAGATAGGAAATATCAGTTTATGTCTGAATTGAATTAGTTCACTTGTACTTCAAATCTGAGTTTAATAATATAGTGTCTTCTAGCGAGGGTTTAGCAAGTACGGAATAGGGATGCACTGATCTGGTATTGGTGAACGGCCTGACTCAGATAACTTGATCGGGTCTCGGTGACAAGGGGGTTATGGTTAATGGGTCCGATCTATTCAATTCAATTACGTAATGCGCTAGGAGAGCTAACATAGCATGGAGGGAGTTAAAAACAAAGGGGTCAGAAGTTTAGAGGTATTTCATGCTTACTACACCAACAAGTTCTATGGCTACAAAGTCAGTGTTTTGAGAGGTGGCAGTAGCACTGCAAAATATAACACACACAACTTAATGAAGCACTTTGCAGAAGCAGTCAGGAAGCAATGTTTAAGCCAAGGCCGATGTTGCCTTATACATAAAAGAATAATTCCCAGTCTCTTCCTCACAGTGAGGAATACAGCTTATTCATTTTACACTGGTATTAGATCGGTATTTGGCATCAGCTGATACCCAAAGCCCAGGTATAAGTGTTGGTGTCAGGACTGAGAAAGTCAGATCGGTGCATCCCTAGTATGGAACTTGTTTATGATGGCTGTTGAGAGCAGAGTATAAGTTTGATGTGTTTTAGATGATTACTTTTGGATGGAAAGATTTGGACCACAGCAACAAATAAAACCACATGAAAATCTGGGTTAGTTTTTTGTCTGCTTCTAATCTAATTTTGAAGCATTTCGTTTGGGGTGAGAATGCAACACAGACCAGCCACAGGATTCTGTGATTATGTACGTGTCACGTTTGCATAAAAGAAACAAGACAAATGTATCTTTCTGGTAATCATGGCCTAACCATTTACCCTGTCTTATTGTTCCCCATTGAGTGAGAGCATCGGTCGTTACAGGAAATAACAAAAAAGGTCATATGTTTCTATTCAAGTGACAAAGCGCACCTGACAATCATCCTGTCGATTTTGAGGTCATATCAGAAAACACTCACGTGTCGTCCTGGAGGGCCGTGACAGACAATGTATTTTACCATTTAATATGGAGGACTTGGCTCCAGGACTTGTTTCCCTGCTCTGATTGTAGCAGACTGTCACTACAGTCCATTATGTCGACTACTGCTTACAGTATAACTTTTTGTTCATGGTTTTTCTATGCTCTTTATCAAATCAGAGAGAAGGTTAATAAAGCCGTCAAGTGCTGTTAAGTGCAGCGTTATTTTCACTCCAGACATTTTCACATTTTCTTTCTAAACTCAGGATGATGCAGGATGACAGGTCACCAAAACTGTCTAATGAATGAGTAACCTGTCAGTCCATGTGACTTCATGCTTACACCTCCTAGGTTTGTTTGTAATACTTTAGTGTGAACACTAAATAGACCAGAAGGTAAAAAGCCAAGGGAACTAGACCACAGATGTGAACAAAACGTCACTGTCAACACCCATTCTTCATTCACTAGTTCGCACGTCAGTAAAGTCATACAGTACAAGTCTAGGATTTTGCTCATAAGTTGTTTATCAAATATTAATTGTACATTAAACATGTTAAATATATACTCACATACATAATTCTGAATCTTAGCAAAATCATATTTTTGCACAATAAATAATATACTTGCTATTTTGCTGTATTGGAACCAGTTTAAAAAGTGGGTAGTAAACCTATGTGGCCTTCATGCCAAGTTACAGTAAACATTTTAATACTAGAAGCAATCTCATGATGCATATTCTCTGTCAAATGAAGCCGTAGAGACATTTTACCAGCAGACTCACTGTACACGCAGCATTTTAACAGTAGACGGGGCATGTGTGGGGTGTCCTCTGAGAAGGAAACCCTAAGGCAACAATCTCTATTACACTACCACAGTAACTACAGTATAACTGGCATGCTGCAGTATGCTACAGTATAGGGTATTCTCAGTGGTGGAAGAAGTACTCAGTTTTCCTACTTAAGTAAAAGTACAAATACCACATAAAAAATGTTACTCAAGTAAAAGTAAAAAAGTACCTGGTTTTAAAAATACTTAAGTAATCAAAAGTAAAAAGTACTACTCATGTAAATCTATTGAACTTACAAAAAGTAAGCTATCTTTTTAAATTCACTCAAGACATGTTTAAATACAGCATTATACGTTAAAGTGAATCACAATAAGGAAAATTGAGCCGCAAGAGGACAAGTGGATATTTCCTATATGTGGGGGGGATAAGTCTGCGTTATTGCCATTCGGTCTCAAACTGGCTGCGACTCACAGTGCGAAAACAGATCCGGTTTGCTGCACATTCACACCTGACACAGCAATGCTCTCACTACAATCCTCCCTCTGTAAGAAGCCTGAATAGAAACCTCCTGTAGAAAAATCCAGTGCTGTTTGAACAGACCTCTGCGCACTAACTCAGTCCTCTTGAAGTCTGTTAAGACTGGGGGCCAATCTGCTGGGTCATTTGGTGGAGCAGCAAGTGTTCCATTAGAGTCTGAGTTGCATATATCTGATGCTGGCTGTTCATCTGTGGCTGTGCTCGTACTGGTTGAGGCTGCCTGGCCAAGCTTTATCAGTTTTACATTTATTTTTTTCAATACTGCTCCACTCAGGTGCACTGCATAGGCTACGGAGATTCTTGAGTAAACTACAGATACTAAAAAAAAACTACTTAAGTACAGTAACAAAGTATTTGTACTTTGTTACTTTCTACCATTTGGTATTGTTATGACCTGACTCAGAAGGCCACAACAAAAGGGAGACACAAATGTTTAACAAAATAAATTAATTTAACTCAAAATAAGCCAAATTAAGACTTGTGCTGATGTAAAGGTGATAAAGTATGGGGTATGAACATCAGTGGTTTCAGTCATGTCAGGGCAGGATGATGGATGCATGGAAAACATGTGTGAGGGTGGTAATGTGCCAGAAACAATAACTACAACTAAAACAGCATGTCCAGAAACCAAGGCAAAGGTGGAACCTGTGGAGGGAAACAGAGAGTAGTAAGTTAGCAGGGTGGTCTGACCTCAGACCAGCAGCATCATGCCTAAGAATGAGAATAAGGTGATACAAATACTGTACAGGGCAATTAGCCCAGGTGCCCAGAGTTACTGCAATCAGTCTCAGCTCTTCACCTGCAAAGCATAGAGACTGGCCACGCCCACACATTACCCCACAGGGTGTCACAGTATTCTCTGCGGTAAAGATGAAAACATACTGTCATTTTTAATCCTTCCACATAAATATTCATCAGAATATTGCTTAAATCTAGGATCTGGGGAGTAGAATGCTGTTTGGTGTTTTGGACTGGCACATGTGTTTAGATTGGAAGTAAAATGGGTTTAGATGGCAGACAGGAAGAAGGAAAGAAATGAAGAAATGTAAGACAGAAACTGGGAATTCAAAAATTAGATTTTGAGATACACCCACCGCTGAAACACCTGCCCACAAGAGCATACAAATCCATTGTCATATATTGTGTAAGTTGTTGCATAAGTTTGGCTTGTTCTTGTAAAGTCTCCCTCACACACACACTGTTACCGCAAGACACACATACATACACACTAGATGGATGCATGTGCACAAAACAAAAGCAAACACACCTGCTCTGACACCTGCTATGAGTGAAGTGAAATGTGAGGCTTAGACGTGGGTGATAAAGCAAATCTGTTTGTGTGTGTGTGTGTTTGTGTGTGTGAGAGCTAGAGAGTGAGAGAGAGAGCGAACGAAGGAGAGAGATGGATAGGGAGAGTGTCTGGTATAATAGCAGACAATGAAAGCTATAGCAACAGACTTACCAGGGTAGGTGGAGGGACATTCATCTTCATTTGAGCTGAATCAGTTTATCCCCTGCGGATGCTCGTAGTTTGTGTGTGTGCGTGGGTGTGTTTGTGTTTGCAGTACAGAATCACACACAGAGATTACAGTCTGTCAGCTTATGCCTTTTGAGTTTGTTTAATCTGTGTATGTGTGTGCCTGTATATGCATTTGCATGACCGCCTCGGCCTTCGCTTTTTACTCTTGGCAGCACCCATTAGATTAGCGTCGAGGCTAATTGCAGAGGGCATTGCCAAACTTGCCGGGCCAGATCACAGCCGACAGTCTGCTATGAGCTCCATACAGTGTTACCCACGGGCACCACCTCGCTCTCTTACCCTCCTCCTCTCTCACCCTTCTTCTTTCTTTCTTTTTCCCATGCTCGATTGAGCATCTTCCCTTGTCATCCCACCTTCAGACCCCATACAGACCAGGCTTTCGTCCAGACAGACTCTACAGGAGGCCTCATGCTTTTGCTCCCTAAACTGCCACACAGAAATTTGTTTTATTTTGTACACTGTATATTTTATTTTAGCCTTGTCCACTGCACTGAGACTTATTTTCCCCAGGATGTCTGGTATCTGTCGTATTTAATGGAAATATCGCAGCATGTCTCCATGCGTGTCCACTGAGTTTCTTGATCCAGGGAAGAAGCATGTCCCTTTTCATAAGAAGTCAGCCTTGCCTTCCATATTTATTCAAATTTATGCCTAAGATAGGCCGAAAACAATTTACCAGGTCAAAGAAATGAAAAGAAAAGAAACTGAAAACAAAACTGACTGATGTTTGTATTTATCAAGCATATTAAGGAACTGTACCTTGACTCAACCTGGTGGGTTTCATATATATATGCAAAGAAACAACAACCTGATTACATTTTGTGGACCTGTCGTTCTAGCCATCAGTAGCTTACCCATAATACATAATTAAAAAGGACAAAATAAGACGGCACTGCAGCTGTAGACATCCTAAGAGTTGAGATATTCACTTTTTTATGTACAGTGAGTAATGCAGGAACTTCAACTTTGATTAAGGCATGTTGTTAATTTGACAGTTAATTCACTCCAGACTTTACATGTTTCTCATGTTAAAGGCGCGTCTGAACTCTTCTCACCAGGTCTATCCGGGGTGTCCCCTGAAGCTCTGCATTTCATATTGATATACACATGCGCACGCACGCACGCATGAGTAGTCACATAAAAGCATGAATGAGATGAAGGCATCACGAGATGAAAAAAAATTTGAAAAAGGAATTTGAAAAAATAGAGAACAATCATAAAAAGGACGCTTCCGGCAGTCCACTAATTACCCTCCCAAACACAGCGGCCTGATTGATGTGTACAGGAAGAAACACTTCTATAGAGAGCGCACACATTCACGCACATGCATACACACAGTGTGCCTGCACACACAAAGACACACATGTCTAAAGACCCACACACATGCAGGCACCACTTTGGTTTTCTCTTTGGCTTCTTTGTGTGTTCTTCAGCGGAAAGGGATCACTAACAAACACGGGCATATCCTTGCTATTGTTTATGCTTTTATCTAATAGTTTAGTTCAGGTTTTGTGGCCTTGAGCTCACTAAGGAGAGGACATTTGTTTTAATTGTCTCAAAACTCCCCTTTGAAATTTTAGCCTTCTGTTCAGTTGCTCAGCAGCCCACATCAAATCATTAGAGCTACCACAGATACTATAATGTTTGAGACAGCTTGTAATAACACCTCTATGCTCAGCCGGAAAAGCCTGGCCCCAAAACAACAGTTTTGCTCTTCTCTATACTTTTGACATTTTCATCAAGCTGTTGTGTGGCATTTCCGTGCTTTCGACTACACCAGGAAAAGAAAATCGCTCTGCGACGTGCCTCTTCATCCTCGAAAAGATGCATTCTTTCAACTGTGGGGCTCGTGGGCTTTACAGTAAGAACACATCAGTTAGACTGTTGCAATAAGTCCAGAAGGACTAAGCATTTCATCTACAAGTGGGATCTAGCTCCCTCCCAATTCCTCAGCAAATTTATTTGGGTTTTAAATATTTCGCCACTGAATACGTTGTTAGTTATTAGATGAACTGCCTGTCAGCTGTACAGCAGTTCAAACCCTTGTTACAACAAGTAATCCTACTCAAGTGTGAGCTGGCGTGTTACTCTGTGGGAGACTCTGCAATGCGGTGAAGGGCAAATGGAAAGAGCTTCCCTGTGGGATTAAGAACGTATCACATTATTGTAAATGACATGGTTCATAAGTCTATCTATGTGAGAGACAGTGCGCTTGGCGTGTTTTGTCAAAGCCAGTGGATGTGCTTTGGGTGTTATTAGCCAGTGGTGCTGCTGGTGCTATTGGTATCATGCTGCCCCCTCACTGTTTGCCCTGGGCGCATCAGTTCTGCTAACAGACACGCTTAACCACTATTACACAATATACACCATTTGCACACACACACATATATATATATATATGCACACAGAGGTGTTTTCCGCTCTCATTTAAAACACATATACCGTAAAACCCATTCACTCAAGATATCTGCATTGATGATAACAGTCATTTAGTGTAAGTGAGGTACATTCAAACATACACACTGCTTTCACACACACATGCATGCGCATGGCAAACCGTGGCCATTCTTCTGTGAAAGTGGTTTGGGTTTGAGGGCACAAACAGCTTAGCCACGCTGTGGAAATGACTTGCTAACAGATGCCAGGCTCTGACTGAGCCACAACATCCTGCAGGCAACACTTAGAATAGAATGAATCCCTATTTTACCGCTCTAGCTTTCTCTTCCTCACCTCCCTTTCATGTTATTCTCCCCCTTTGATGCTTTGTCACTTTATCCCCCCACCACTTTCTCTGGAGTGTTGCAACACTCTTTGCATTACATTTCCCAAACTGTTGAGGATTCGCACATCTCTGGGAGGGGGGCAGGTGAGACTAGATCAAAGAATGACCACTGATGCTGAATCATGAGCAGGGACCTCTGGTCCAGCTGGAGCCATATTACAGTATTTCTGAATTGCTTAAATGTTTCTCTCGCTTTCTCAAAACCTTAAACACAAATCACCAAACTTAAGCTACACTGTCAAAACCTTTGACTTTTCTTGCTATATCAAACAATTGCTTCAGAACTATGTTATCTTTACACAAAACCAAACACTGTTTTCAGGTAACACACACATCCAGCTAATGCATATACACTACACAGCAGTCATTACACACTACAGAGATAAATGCAAAACACTGCACTTAGGGCAGAGCAGGGGAAAAATAATATGAATATGAAGTACTTGTACAATCCCGCACACATATACAGTAAATGTAGTCACAAACCAAATATGCAGCAGATCAATAGCAAGCAATGTCTTGGAATCATTCTGTCTCAGCATCATGCCTCTGGTCAGGCCACAGGACCTCATCAACGTCACAGGCAATCCTGTCTCTTGCTAAGCAACGGGGAAAGAATCCTTTAGCATGCCGAATCCAACCTTGAATCGCTTCCACTCCAATGTTGTCACATGCTGCATCCATTGACTGAATGAGATTTTCCTGTGCATAAGGATTTCTGTCATAGACCTTCCACCTCCATGCAGAAAAAAATTCTTCAATGGGATTAAGGAAGGGTGAGTATGGTGGAGGCACACATTTATAAAACGTAGGTTATTTTCAAACCACTCACGAATTCTAGGACCACGGTGAAAGTTCACATTGTCCCAGATTACCACATACATGGGATGCTCTGCCTGCTCATCACCTCTCTGTTCACGTCTCAGTAGTGCTTCCTGTAGGGCATGCAGAAACATTATAAGATGGGCAGTGTTGTAAGGCCCTAAAGTCACATGGCGGTGAATAACCCCGTAGATGCTGATGGCAGCACATATGGTCACGTTGCCACCACGCTGCCCTGGCAACTCCACAATGGCACGTTGACCAATAATGTTGCAGCCTCTCCTCCTCCTGGTGAGATTGAAGCCAGCTTCATCCAAGAAGATGCACTCATGAGGCCTCTCCATGGAATCCAGTTGAAACATTCGCTATAGAAATGAACAACAATTAATTTTTGAAGTAATGTAAATGACATAGCATTCCAGGCTTTATGGCTCTGTATACATAAAGATGTACAGTAACTCAATAGTGCTGTATAATCTCTGGTGATGATTACTTACTTGTACATATTGATATCGTAGCTCTTTTACCCTTTCAGAATTTCTCTCAAATGGTACTCAGTAGGCTTGTTTGAGACTTATCAGGTTTCGTTTCAGGACACGGTCAATTGTGGAGAGACTCACTGTTGATTCCTTCAAAGTTCAAGTTGTCTTCCTAAACTCGCTGTTGTATTTCACGCAGACGAATGAGATTATTTTGAAGGACCATATTGACAATAATGGTCTGTTGCTGTTGTGAGAACATACCTCTCCTTTCAATTCTAGCAAATAAAATCTCTTGTTAGAATTGTACAGACCGGCCTAATGCATTGAAATGTCACCATATATGTACAATACATAAAATGCTGTTATTTTTACTGTTATACTACTATTAGTTTTACTGTAATACTGCAAGAAAAGGGCCAATTTTTAGACATATGTTACAGTAATTTACTGAGACGTTCCACAACTGTACATACTCTACTGTAAGTTTGAGGGACCACAAATGATAGTACACTTACCTGTTCTCTTCTCTGAATGTCCTGACAATGGAGGCCACAGAGAACCTGCTTATATTTGGTTGAACACGTAGTCCTGCTTCCCTCATACTCATTCCATGAACCAGAACATGGTGTATGATTGTTGCTCTAATTTCATTGGAAATTATGGCTCTTCTTCTTCTTCTTCTTCCTCCTCCGTCTCCTCTTCTTCTTCTTCCTCCTCCTCCGCCTCCTCTTCTTCCTCCTCCTCCTCCTCCGTCTCCTCTTCTTCTTCCTCCTCCTCCTCCTCTGTCTCCTCTTCTTCTACTTCTTCCTCCTCCTCCTCTGTCTCCTCTTCTTCTACTTCTTCCTCCTCCTCCGTCTCCTCTTCTTCTTCTTCCTCCTCCTCCGTCTCCTCTTCTTCCTCCTCCTCCTCCGTCTCCTCTTCTTCCTCCTCCTCCTCCTCCTCCTCCTCTCCTTCTTCCTCCTCCTCCCCCTCCCCC
>NC_060151.1:14776869-14777633 GCF_021292245.1 Micropterus dolomieu
CAAATGATAGTACACTTACCTGTTCTCTTCTCTGAATGTCCTGACAATGGAGGCCACAGAGAACCTGCTTATATTTGGTTGAACACGTAGTCCTGCTTCCCTCATACTCATTCCATGAACCAGAACATGGTGTATGATTGTTGCTCTAATTTCATTGGAAATTATGGCTCTTCTTCTTCTTCTTCTTCCTCCTCCGTCTCCTCTTCTTCTTCTTCCTCCTCCTCCTCTTCCTCCGTCTCCTCTTCTTCTTCTTCCTCCTCCTCCTCCGTCTCCTCTTCCTCTTCCTCCTCCTCCGTCTCCTCTTCTTCTTCTTCCTCCTCCGTCTCCTCTTCCTCCTCCTCTGTCTCCTCTTCTTCTTCTTCCTCCTCCTCCTCTTCTTCTTCTTCCTCCGTCTCCTCTTCTTCTTCTTCTTCCTCCTCCTCCGTCTCCTCATCTTCTTCTTCCTCCTCCTCCGTCTCCTCATCTTCTTCCTCCTCCTCCTCCTCTGTCTCCTCTTCTTCTACTTCTTCCTCCTCCTCTGTCTCCTCTTCTTCTACTTCTTCCTCCTCCTCTGTCTCCTCTTCTTCTACTTCTTCCTCCTCCTCCTCTGTCTCCTCTTCTTCTACTTCTTCCTCCTCCTCCGTCTCCTCTTCTTCTTCTTCCTCCTCCTCCGTCTCCTCTTCTTCCTCCTCCTCCTCCGTCTCCTCTTCTTCCTCCTCCTCCTCCTCCCCCTCCTCTTCTTCTTCCTCCTCCCCCTCCTCCGTCTCTTCTTCTTCCTCCTCCTC
>NC_060151.1:14777653-14780883 GCF_021292245.1 Micropterus dolomieu
TCCTCCTCCTCCGCCTCCTCTTCTTCCTCCTCCTCCTCCCCCTCCTCTTCTTCCTCCTCCTCCTCCCCCTCCTCTTCTTCCTCCTCCTCCTCCCCCTCCTCTTCTTCCTCCTCCTCCTCTTCTTCCACCTTCTCTCCTGCCCTTCATTGTGAAAATTACACATGCCATCTGGATTTGACATGGCTTAATATCCTTATTACTGATTAGGTGCAACACATTTCTAATTTGAAACAGGTGTGTACAATTTTGAGTGCTTGTGTGTTACCGATGACAACAGTGTGTTGCTTGTGTTTCACTTTTGGGGGCTGTGTTGTGCCATTCTGAGTTGAAGTGCACCAAAATGCTACATGTGCTTTGTGAATGACAATGTGTTTACAGTTTGAGTTAAGGGTGATTCCGATTTGCTAGTTGTGTCTAACCACATAAGAAGTGTTTAAAGTTCTGCAAATTGTGTGATTCAATCAATAAAGTGGTTTGTACACTTGCAAATTTGGTTTTGCAAATGGATTTTAGTGTTTTAGCAATTCAGAAATACTGTAATGCTTTTTTTTGGTCATATTTTGAACCGGTAGCTCACCCACTTAACTACAGAACATTTAAATGATGTCTTTCTCTCTCAATTTGTTTATCCAGGATGGTAGAATACTCAC
Organism: Micropterus dolomieu; assembly: GCF_021292245.1. Taxonomy (NCBI): domain Eukaryota; kingdom Metazoa; phylum Chordata; class Actinopteri; order Centrarchiformes; family Centrarchidae; genus Micropterus; species Micropterus dolomieu. The sequence continues at coordinate 14,778,304 of NC_060151.1, forward strand.
TGGACCTGCAGAACATCAACCTGTCGGCCATTCGGACGGTGCGGGTCCTTCGGCCCCTCAAAGCCATCAACAGAGTGCCAAGTGAGAAAATTTTAAGTTTTTTTATGTGTGTATATATGTGTATTTGTTTGCAAACGTGTGTGAGGTGTAGGCTAAATGCAAGCGAGCAAGCAAAACCTTATTGAGATAGTACATTTCATTCCAGGCACAATGTGATGCACAGAGCGTTAGCCACCACAGAAGCTGCAAAAACTATGTGGAGAATGCAAAGATAAAACAACACAATTAAAATGTGATATGAATAATACATGTGAGTTAAAAAACCATTAGGAAAGTTAGAATCAAAACAGACAAATAAAATGTTGAGTGCGCTTTCATGTGACTGAGTATTTTCTGTGTTTGTGCTTAGGCTTGTAGTTTTTGTGCCTATTTGTGTCTGTCAGTCCAAATAAAGCACAAATGCATCTACATGAAAATTCATGTACATGTATTACATCTCTGGCTTTTTTGTGCGCCCGCATGCCACCTGTTCCCCATGGGGATCATTAAACATTCATCTTATGCTTAATCACACAGCCAGCTCAGGCCCTGAGTCACAGCTTTATCAGATTTACAAACCATCCATTAATGCTGCTTCACTGATCAGTCTGTGACCATACACGTGTTCCTCTCATCTAAAACACCGTTCTTGGAGAAACTTTTAAACTCCTATTGATTTCTTTGTCCTGCTGCTCTAACAGGCAGTTCTTAATCACTGTAAGCTCCAATTAGCCCGCCCAAGCTGGGTTCAGACTGGTCTCATCACTTAGTTCCAGCACTTTAGCAGTTAGCCAAGCATTAGCCACTAATGCTAACTGTGGGTGATGAAGTTTCAGTGGTCAGAAATCCTTCTTCCGTTTGTTTTGTCAATAAATGTAACACATTTTCTGCTGATATCATACAAAATGCATGCCTTATGTGACGTTAAAAAGGTCAAGCAATTTTATACTCCCACCCCCCCCCCTTAGATGTTAATGACAGTTCCCCCTCCCTGCAGAAACTCTTGGCTAAATAAAACATAAAGGAACTTATCAGTATCTCAAAGTCACGAGAGATACATTTAAATAATCATGAAATGAGTCCGCTGCACATGGAGCGGATTGCATGAAAGCCCCGTTTGAACCCTGGGAACAGATAGTATTGTCATGCGGTGTGTGTGGTGAGGCAGGAGAAAGGTGGACCCAAATGCAGACACAGAAACAAGCAGGTACAGTTCAAAAGGGTTTAATCCAACAAAAAGCAAGCACACTTACAATGTAGTGGCTGAATCCAGGGAATCCAAACAAAAGGTAAACCAACAGAAAATCCAGAGAAACGAGTAATGATCAACTGAGTGGCTGAGTCCATAATCCAGAATAAAAGTGAGCCACAAGGAATATACAAAATCCACAAAACACTGGGAAACAGGGAGACGCAACAAGGAGGGCAATACACTACAGAGCGTCAGAACACAACAATCACCAGACAAGGCCTGAAAAGAAACACCAAACATTTATACTAGGGGTCAACGAGCAGGGCGGGAGCAACACAGGTGACCGGGATGAGGGCTAACGAGGCACAGAGACAGCAGGGGAAAACAGACAAACACCAACAAAGCCTAAGGGAAACTAATAACCAAGAAGAAACAGAATAATATTCAATTCACTTTCAATTTTATTTATATAGCGCCAAATCACAACAACAGTTATCTCACAGCGCTTTTCATAAAAGAGCAGGTCTAGACCATACTCTATGATGTTATTTACAGAAGCCCAACAATTCCCACCAAGAGCAAGCACTAGGTGACAGAGGCAAGGAGAACCATGGCTCAGGGTGGGCGGCCATCTGCCTCGACCGGTTGGGGGTGAAGGAGAGAGAGTGAGAGAGAGAGAGAGAGAGCGAGAGAGACGGCAAGAGAGGGATGGAAGGAGAGAGAGGGGAGGGAGGCAGCCTACACAATATACACACAAAGAGGTACAGACAGTAAAAGTGATGTTGCTATAGACTAAATGAAAAATGGTACAGATATTTATAGTAGTGTGATGATAACAATCGTAATGTTAATGATTATAATAACAATAATAACAATAGGACTAGTAACAATAGTTGTTGTAGCAGAGGGTGTCAAGCAGGAACACGGGGGCAGCAGGTGACCCGCAGCCACAGATCCAGACTCCACAGCTCCAGAGCCAGAAAACCTGCAGGAAGTGATAGGAGGAGAGAGGAGAGGGATGAGAAAGCACAAGACTACCAGAAAGGGGAGAAGTTGTGTTAGTAACATGCAATAATGGGATGAGGTTGCATTCAGAGGGAGAGAAAGTAGAGGAGAGAGGAGCTCAGTGCATCATGGGAAATCCCCCGGCAGTCTAGGCCTATAGTAGCATAACTCAGGGATGGTTCAGGACTCACCTGAGCCAGCCCTAACTATAAGCTTTATCAAAGAGGAAAGTCTTAAGCCCACTCTTAAATGTGGAGATGGTGTCTGCCTCCTGAACCCAAACTGGAACCTGGTTCCACAGGAGAGGTGCTTGATAGCTGAACGCTCTGTCTCCTAGTCTACTT
>NC_060151.1:14780983-14815118 GCF_021292245.1 Micropterus dolomieu
CAATTACAATATCAGTCAAAATAATTGCAATTTCATATTTTTCAAAATCATTCAGCCCTATTGTCCACTCCAAGAACATCTAACAAAACACTACTGGAGAATAAAGTAGTAAATGATGTAAAGCATGACGCAGTCCAGACTTTCTTAATGCATAGTAATTCAGCTTTAAAACATATATAAACATATATAGATGATTATTAATTGCTTTAGTCGTTTGAATGTAGGCCTAGTGTGCACTTTAAAGTTATTTTATGTAGGATAATATGAATGCAGGTAAATATGAATCAGATACAGTATCAGCAGATGCTGGATAATAAACAATTCAGACCAGTATCTGGGCCAAAAACACGTACTGGAGAAATCCTTACTTTTAAGTATCCTTCTCTGTTTTCTGGCTAACTGCCAATTTGCTTCTCTTTACACAGTATGCATTAGTTCATGCAGAGAAAATTACATATTTGATTCACAAGCTGGAAGAATACAAAAGAGGTAAACAATATGGCAGTAATTTCTGTATAGTGTTTGAACGTCGATGACATGGGATAGAGCTGATCGAGTCATTGCTCAATTTCTTTGACTAAAATTGACTGACAGCCACAAGGCGTGATTACACTCAGTTGTTTTACCAATCTCTTTGTATCGTTTGTTTGTACTTTGCTCTTATTCTTTTTCAGCTTTTGTGAGAAGGAAGGGAGGGCAAGGAAGGTTAAACATTTCTGCAAAGAGAGAATAAAAAGAAAGATATAAGGAAAGGAAGAAAGAGACACTGGGCTGTCCTGTAATAGCAACATCGTACAAGTGTGAATGTAAAAACAATTAAACCAGACTACTAAAGTGATATTAGGCAGATGAAAGGCAAGGCTAAGCCGTATCTTTTCATTTTACCATTTGAAAGTATGTTTTTTTCTTCCTTCACTGCATTCATACAAACCCATGTTGTCAGCAAGGAGACATGAGCAATTTCAATTGCTTTCTCAGTTAAGCTTTTTTTTGTTCACTTACGCCTTATTAACCTTCCGGTACTCACATGTGACTGCGTGAGTTTGCCAACGTACATGGGCGAGTTACATTTTTCAAATAACTATTTCACTACCTACATCTGTGTGTGAGCGTAGATGGTCTCTCATGTACTCATACTCACAGTCAAACAGCGAAGACACACGCGTCCATTATGAAATCGCTAATAATAGTCTGAGATATCCCACATCCAAATGCACGTAACGATGACTCATCGGCTGCCATGAAGTGTCTCACCTTTGTTGAGCTAAAGTTAGCTGCATGAAGCCATTTTTAGCTCAGAGCTGGCTGACAAAGGAACTTAATGCAGACCAGGGATAACACACTGGCAGGACCGATTCAATTTATTCAGAGCACAGGTACTGGGGGGTTGGAGTGTGTGTGTGTGTGTGTGTGTGTGTGTGTGTGTGTGTGTGTTTGTGTGTTGAAGGCTCATGTGAGGAAGTGTACAAATCCTAACATTGTGACATCTTGCACTAGGGTGCTTCAAGGTTTTGTGAATCTCACACATTGTCACGATATTACCAGTAACTTCTCCAGCTCCAACAATTAGTTTATAAACAGAAATATGGGTGTTATGATGACAAAGTCAACCATAAAATGCATCTTTGTATGCTCAAAAGTGTGGATGGATCAGATGACATGATGACATACCAGTGCATTTTATAATGTGCCATAATACAGAGTTAAAAAGTCATTTTTCACTCTGTGCTGAAACGCTGGTAACATATTGCACAGGGACTAGTGGAGACACTGTAGAAAGTTGACACACACATTGGGAGAGAGAGTAAGAGAATACGAGAGGAGCGATAATAGCTGAGCCAGTGTCAGTCAAATAGACGCAGTAATTAATTTCAGCTCTCTTCCCTCTCTCTCTCAACTTCCAGTCCCTGTAGACAGGCCCTATTGTTGTCCACTAATACAGTTATTAATGGAGGCCAGCACATAGGCCACCACAGTCAATCAAACATTATTTTTGTATCAAGCTCTCCACCTACACCGAGTCGACTATCTTAGGACTGTCTGTGAGAGAGTGTGTTTTTTTTATTATCCATGTATTTAAAGAGCTGGCTATGGCAGAGTCAGCCTAGCAGCCGGTTTGTCTTTATGCCAAGATGTGGCACTGCAGCACTGTTTCATAAACCAGCAGGATTTAGGTATATTTATATAGCTTTGAGTACAGTAACCTGTCTCTCAAATTCTTAGCCCCCTCATTTTCAAAACATGAGCCATGAGTGATTGTAATATAACAGTATGAGTCAGAAATGTGTGTTTGCATAACAGATCTAAGTATAGTCCCATAAGCAGTGTTGTAGAAATGTGTTGTGAAAATAGACTTGTGTGGGGATTGAAGAGGAGTGACCTTGTTTCGCAGTTTCTTTTGGGATATATCTGCTGATGTAATACAGTTATTTTGGCTGTTATGAATGTGCTACAGGCACAATGCACCCAATTCATTGGGAAGCTCCATTGCCCTGCCAAGGAACACAGAAATAATTTTTAAAGTATTTTTTTCTTGTCCTTTTTTCTGTCAGTTGTTCCCTTTTTCTGCCAGATTGGTTTTCCCGAAAACCAATCTGGCAGATGAAATTCAAGCAAGGAGGGATCATTTAAGTTGCAGAAAAAGCCCTGACTGATTCACTCTAAATTGCTTTAAACCTAATAATTCCCAGAGCACAAAAGCAAATGCTTAAATCTTAAATTGTTTCAACAAGGTATTGAACAGCCTAATTGAGGTGATATATCAAATGTAATTGCACCGCTCTCAGTGCTCAAGGCTTTGATAGTAAAATTATGTGTTACTTGGCTAATGAGGGTTTGGAGTCATATTATTGAGGAGCTTTTTTTTTTGAAAAGAGAACAGTGTTTAGCCCTAAAGGCCAACAAAGTATGAGAGGAGGATTTGTTATGGTTTATTTGTACACGATCTCTGACACTATGAAAGTGCTTTTTTTGTGGAGGGATTTTAGAAATGAGGGCTTAGTCAATGTGAAGTCTACATGTGTGGGTGAATATGCACATATGTGACTGTGTGCATTTGTGTGTGAGTACATAAGAAAGTATAAAAGCATACCTGCGTGTACACCCAGGCATTTTTATAACCCTTACGATGGTGTATGCATTTCCCTGCGTGTTCTTTGTCCTCGCATGTTCGCATGTGCACATGTTTGCGCCTGCGTGCAATACTGGTCTGCCGGCCTGCGTCCCGTGTGTATGTGTCCGTGTGCGTATGTGCGTATGTGTTCCAGGAGAGCCAGTGGCTGGACAGCGTTTCTCTCCTGATCAAGGACACATTGGAGGGGGAGATGCTGATGATCGACAACCTCTCCGGTTCTGTCTTCCACCACTACTCCTCTCCTCCACCCATCTGCAAAGACTGCAAAGGCCACCCACAAGAGGTACCACCCTGAACACACAGGAATGCACACATACTGTATGTTATTGTGTATTGCATCTACAGTATCACGCAACACACACACACAGACCTTATGTTAAACTCCTTGTGGAAAGGCATAAAACTTTTGGTTAAACATTTGGCTGATACAACTATGGATCCAAAGTACTTTGCAGTACCATGGATAGATGCATACATTTTTAACATGAGCATTATCAGTGACAGGCTCTACCTGCTGAGCTGTACAGGACCAAACTAAAGGCGCATATTTATCAAACATGTCAGAATCACACTGAATGTTTTACTAGGATTAAAAATACTCCCACCGCAGAAAAGGAAACCTATTTATAAAGAAACCCACCCAAGTGTCGCCAATTCAGCAACCATGTCACCAGACTTGGCCACTTTTATGACCTGTTGAGCAATGATATATATTCATTACACTTACCCTGGAAGTGAGTTCAGATGAAACGGCAGTCTTCCTTGCTCGCTGTTGCTAAAGTTCTTTGGCTTGACAGCTGCATTCAGTGAGTGAGAGAGAGCAGCACGGTCAGTCAGCCACACAGCAGCCAGTCTGAAAAATAAACTAAATGCAGAGTATCCATAGTGTATTTGAAAATGCCATGGTTTTGTTGCTGTGGTCATTTCCGATCCTTCCCTAGCTTTAACTGCTGTGCCTTTTAAGTAGGTCTAAATCTGGATCAGGAGTTTGGGACAGTTAGGACCATAGACTGTATAAAAAGAAATGGACGTAGCCACCATGACGTCAACCATTGGTTTGTGGACTACTGTTTTGAAGCCTCAAGTTTGGCACTTTGGTCATCACCATCTTTTTTTTTTGGAACCAGAAGAGCCCATATTTGGGCGAGAGGGGTTAAGCTAGCTAGCATGTTGAGTAAGGTGCATCCATAATTCAAGTAAACTGTAACTATTAATTGGGATGCTAATTTTGGCTAGTGAAAAACAGGCTTAAAACAAATGGTGCTTACCTGAAAAAATGAATGTCAACTCTTTAGAGTGTTGTAATGGCAATTATATGTGAGCAACAGGTTTTACGCGGTCTGCTTGAGGCACCTGCATAATTATTTTGCCTCACAGGGGATAAATAGCCTGCTACACGAATGCTCTTGGTCTTACATCCTACAGACTAATGGCACGCTGGATGTTTCCATCACCCTCTTTGCAAAGACTGCAAACACTCAGAGACATCCTGGTCCTGAGACTCATATACGATACATCCTGGTCCTGGTTTAGTTTTAGTCGACAAGTTAGCCCCACCCTAAAGCATACCCTGCTTTATCGTCTATTTTACTTTAAATGCAACAGTATTTTAAAAAATGAACATCATGCATACTTGAAACTGACGATTGAGACTTCACTTTTAAGTCCTGGAGGTTGCCGCTGGGTTAGGAATGATTCCTTGCTCTGAGATGCTTGGTAAATATGGCCCAAGGTGTTGGATGAAAATAAAGTTGAGGGATAGCCTGAAATAAATCCACATTTGCTGCAAGCGAGTGTGAAGGTAGACTGAAACACATTTACAATTCTTACATACATGGCAGGGAGCATATATGTGTAGCCTACATGTGTGCACAAATATACACTTAATAGTCTATGCTAACACTGAGTATAAATACACACACAGAGGAGAATAATACAGCTCAAAAGTTCTGAAACCCTGAATACACACTCACCTATGCAAGAGACACATTCACGCACAACCACCATGTTTGGGACCAGATTGCATGCATGTAGATTTGCACCAGGAACACATGCAACATGCATTTGCACGTACTTTCATGGACATACACACACACACACACACAGGACTTCATTCATCACACAAAGTTTGGCAGTTTGAATTGCACTGTTATGTTATAGTATAACAGGGAATTTCAGCCCTTAATTAACACAAAATAATATGAACTTTTCATATGTGCAGAAATGTGGATTAATGAGGTCCGTTGCATGCATACACACATGCAGCCATTCCCGATATGCATGCATGCGCGCACACGTCAACATCCTTCTTGTGCTTGCATTTTGGGGTATTTTTGCACACAGGAGATCCTGCACAAAACACACACTCATAAACATACTGTCCTGTGCCAGTGTTGTCCATCACAATGACAAAGTGCAGCGGGTCAGCTCAGAAGAAGCAATAACTGGGTTCTACATCTTCTCACCTGTCAGTCCTGCTTTCTGCCTGTCTGCAGATGCTGTCAAACAATCAATCTTTCCTACCTCTTCTATATGCTTCTTCTTTCCATCTGACCCTCCAGTCCTCTGGCTATCCCTGTTTTACTGTACTTGATCCATGTACTGTTCTCGTTCAGTTTTCCATGTTCTTTAACCATCAAACTTGCATATTGTGTGTTTGTGTGTGAGAGAGCTAGCGTGGGTGCGTGCCATTTTCAGACAGATGAATATTTCACTGCTGAGAGCTATGTACGATGTTATTGTGTTTAAGGGGACAGGAAGGCACAGCGGAATACCTCGGTGCAGTGTGTTTGTGTGTGTGCGCGTGTGTGTGTGTGTGTGTGTGTGTGTGTGTGTGTGTGTGTGTGTGTGTGTGTGTGTGTGAGAGACAGTGGAAATATTCATCAAGTAACTGCCTAATAAGGACTTGAGACTGACTACAGTTGAGTCTGCAGGGAACAATCCAATGGAGCAGTGAGGGCCATTTATTCAGTTGCTTGCATAAACAGGCACTTCTCAAGCGTACATGAGTGTTCCATAACATAATTTCTCCTATGGGATTTTTTGGAATTGGGTGCCATCTTGAAAGCATTTTAGAAGCTATTTTGAAGGTATGGTTCTGAAAGCTACCTGAACAGGCAGAGGCTAAACCATAGCAGAGGTACACTCAGGAGTAACATTGCTTTTTTCAAGTAACAGCATAGTTAATATTTTCTGACATAAGGGCAGTGTAAGTCACAGACAAGTAATGTTGTTTATCTATGGTCATCAGCAGGTCAAAAATGGAATATGTTAGGCAAAGAATTCAACAAATTAGTTCCATATAATAGAAATAAGTAGCAGAATTATACAGTTTTGTGTGCTGTGTAGATGTTGTGTATTGTGCTTGCAAATTTGACAGGCAAGCAAAAATGATTGCATTTATGCAACTATGACACAAACTTACAAAAACTTAACAAACCAGTAAAAGCACTTATGTGTATGCTTGTTTTTTCTACTGTGTGTTGTGGAAAATTATCATATGGCTACTGGTGCACTTGCTTCCTATGTTTAACATAAATCATACGCTTACTATGTCCTGACTAGCATGAGTCATGCGATGTGGCGATATTAGTCATGCTTATGTTCTTGCTCTGTCACACAATCTTGTCCTCTCATTGGCCTCCCAGCGGCGCTGAATAAAACAATACCTTGCCTCATTGCCCTCAAGCTGCTGAGGACACTTTGAATTGGTTCTTGCCTGAGTCCCCTATCTTGCTAGTAAAGCCTTCAATATGCCTTGGAAGCAAATGTGTAGCCACCCAAAACCTGAACCCACTGTGCCGCTTTCATTGTCCCTGGAGGCACTGAGAATGATACAGGAAGAGAAAGGCTGTAGTTTCCATTACCTTCCGATGAATGTACCAACCGATGACTCGCAGGGACCTTTTATGAAGCTATTTAGAGCGAGGCTCTGAGACACAGCAAGTCAGCTAATATGGCACTGTCACATAGCAGCATTAGTTAGGGCCAATATATGGATAAAACAGAAAATCTGGAAAGTGTTCCTTTAAATTAATGAGTTGCATTGCTGTGCTACTGCCTTGCCTCATCCCACCTCTCTCTCTCTCTCTGACTCTCTCTCTCTCCTTGGGTGCTTGGGCAATGGTAATTTAATGCTGCATATCAGCCATGAATCTTTCTCTATGAACCTCTTTGTCTTTCTCACCTACGGGTACGTGTTAATATATCGCTAACGGTGCCTCACTCCGCTGGATTTCACTTGGCCCTTTTTAAGTACCCTTTTTAATGCTTCTCTCTGGCTATTTATTGCCGTGTCTCTTTAAAGAAACACTGCTTGAGCGCATCATGGCAACCCTAGAACCCTGAAATTCCACTCCAGCTCACTGTTTGCAGTATGTTTTGAAATTGTGCACAGAAAGTGCTGCAAGCGGAGGGGTAGAAGAGAAGAGTGTCAGCCGAGAAGCTTGAGCTCACTGGAGGCTCATGCAGCGATAATTTAAAACCAATCCAATAGCCATATGGGCTGAGTTACCTGCAGTCCTGATGAAACAAACTTAGCTGGAGCCAATGTTGGAACAAATGATAGAGATAGTTAGTAACAGTGTTCCTTCCCAATTATTCTGTGTTTGGTCATGTGTCTTTGGGATTGCTTGTATGAGAGTATCACAAGCACTATGAGACACCATTACCATACACACATTTTAATGTATAGCTGTGTTTGAAAACATACTCAGTTAGCTGTAGAGGCAGAATTATGAGGTTCTGGTGCCGCTACAATGCCATGCCTGATGGGAAAAAAACATGTCTTTGCTATCGCTTACATATACATGCAGATACTGAAGGTGCACACATACACGCACACACACACAAAACATGCACATACACTTACCGTCTACGCATTGCCTGGATAGCTGCCTCTCGCCTCTCATTCAGCCTCTCACTGGGAAATTTTTGTTGAATTGATAATGACAAAGCAATGTTATTACTTCTTGAAATCTCTCACCCTGCTCTCTTTACAAACAGGTGCCACAGCATTTTGGCCACTTTGAATTGTCAACACCTGGTGAAGCATATCGAAACTTGGTGGAGGTTTTACCCATCTTTTCTATGTAGCTCATTCTGGCCTATAATATATAGGAATCATGAGAGACACTGTCCAAACATTGTTGCTGCTCCTTTAGAAATGTAATATATATGTACACAAAGATGTAAGATACTGATTTCATGGTTGACTAGAATAAATCAGACATAATATTGAGCACTGATGAGTCCATGCTGTATTAATTCATTCCAGGAAGTCTGAAACATTTGCTGTTTCCTATTCCCGATCCCTTCCTATTTTGAGACGTGAATAACGGGTACATTTTTGCAGCAGATCAGGATGGCAGAGATTGAGCAGGCATCGCTGAAGTCAGAGCAGCTGTCAGACAAGTCCTCATCCCCTGCTCTGCCAGACGACCTCAGCCTGGACGAACATACTGCCTACCAGCTGCTGGCGCGAGAGGGCAAGGTGGGTATGGGCAGAGTGAGGTGGGGAGGGGGAGATTAGGATAAGTACAAATGTGCAGCACCAAAATGAACGAGAATGTGTGGAAATGAATACGCTCTTGCCATTCTGTATGTAATTTGCAGGGTAGATCATTTCTTTCGGGGATACGAAGGATTTGCATGACAGTGTGCCAGCTCTGATTTACAATATGAATCCATCAAAGAAAGTTGTATCTGAGCTTTGATCATGGGAAATAATGTGCAATTTACATAGATGCTCTCATAGCGGCTTTGCCCAGAATAACTAGCATATAGTGAATACGTAAGTAATAGCGACACCAACTAGAACAGAGTGTTGTGTGTGACAGAGAGATGGGAGTACCTGTCTCTCTGTCACACAACATTAAAGCACCTGCTTTAATGTCAGCACCAGTACAATACGTTTGGGCTGCTTGTCATCTTTACACAGAATTTTAAGCCAAAACAGGTCCCTCTTCATGCCAGTGTAACTGTGCATAAAAAAAAAAAAAACAGCTTTAGAGAGGTGAAGAGAAAGAAAAAGACGCAGTGACCACTACAATACCAATTGCACAACAAATCCACAGTGATTAACTTCTAGTACAGCCACTACTTTGTACTTGACATGCACAGTAAGCACAAACAATGGTAGAGGCTCACTGCTGATTTTTTCTGTTCATTCCCGGAAACACAAAACAAGTGACCATTATAAAATCCTTTTCACGGTTATGCTGTAGGCTCTCTTGTGAATTACAGATATAAACCTTATGTTCCAAAGGCCCCTTTATCTCTTTCTCTCTGTGTATCAGCGGTAACTATCTTGTCTTTGAAGAATACACAGTTTCTATCCACCACAGACCTTCTCATGAATAAAACTAGCCTCTCCCTATTGTCGCTATCCCAGGTGTCTACCCCTCTTGCCCCCTCTCGCCCTCTTTTGACTTTATCTTTCATGCGTCTCCTTTCTCACTGTTACCCCTCTGGTAATTGGACCCCTTCTCTGCACCTCCCTCTTTCCCCTCTATTGTCCGCCCTTCCTAGATATCCTTCCTCTGTAACGGGGTAATGCTCCTTGGTTCTGGATAGCCAGATAAGCCTGCAACCACCAAGCATGGCTATGAACCACTACTCATTAGAGAAGGGGGAAAAGAGAGGTAAAAAGAAAGATAAAAGGGGACAGACAGACAGTGAGAAAGGATCTAAGGTTAGGGATTTTATTTGTCAATCATTGTTTTGTAAAGTGCCTGTCTGTGTGTGTGTGAGGGTGGCGCCACGTGTGCCAAACTCTGTTTGAGGTTTGTATGGGTGTGGGTGGCTGCCTGTGTGAAAGGGGGCTTGTTCAGGGGCGAGGACTGAATGACTCAGAGGCACAATACACTAATGGAAGCACAAAAGCGTACCCACACATACATATACAGGTGCACCAACACGCACAAATGATTCTGCAGTCCCTACGTGATGATAATTAAAACGTACGCGGTAAGAGCTTACAAAGCTGAACTCCTGCCTTAATCGGCCGCCTGCTTCCCTCCCGCTTCCAGCTGTTCCAGCCACCACACAAGCTCACATATTTAGAACCAAACAGTTATTGTTACAATATATAACATTAACATGACAACACCAGGCTATTTCAGCTCATAATCAGGGCTCACTCCCTTCTCTAGCAGTTAAATGAAAAGCCCAAGGGGTGATGTGAATCAGGGGCCATGTTTGATATGTGCAGGTTGCCAGGGGGGTTGGGGTTTTTTCTGTGCTCATTTTCTATCAGGCTTGGTCCAGAAATTGTCACTTTACAAAATATAATGCTAATCCTAAACTTAAATTGTCCCTTGCCAAAGAAATAAGAGGTTAAGGCTAATGTTAAGCTATGTTAATGATTATAAGCTTTTCCAGCACACAAATTCCAGCAATTTTCATCACATAATTTATCTTTTTTTATAAAGATATTAAGCCTATCCCTACATGTTTATTTTGAAATTAAGTTTTGTGGAAAATCCACACACTATCCTGGAGATTTATTGTAAAAGACTTCTCTTCAACGTCAGATCATTCTGTTTTCTTACAGGGAAGATGCAGCAGTGACTCCCGCAGCTCTGAGGAGGCAGGAGGTGGAGAGAGTCATGCAGGAGGCCTTCAAACTCAGACCGTGGTGCAGACCCAGGTGCAGGGGTTTGGCCAGCCCTGCCAGGCCCTCTGCACTGGCAGTGAGATAAAGACTGCACTGCAGGAGATGGAGATGCAAACACAACAACCGTATATGTGCTCACCTCACAGTGAGTAAAACCAATCATTGTACTGCAATGTATGAAGGAATGTATTAAGGATTAATATATTTAAATATGCATTTGTACCATCAAACAAGTTAAATTCTTATTCCATTTATTGTAAATTTTTTGCTGTTGAGATATATACCAAATAAAGTGGTGGGTAAAATTGACAGTAGGATATACTGTATATTTTGAAAGACACAGTATGTACAAGAAATAACATTTTTTAAAACAAAAGCAACAACTTTCCAGCATAAAGGTCAGAAACAAAACATATCTCAAATTCTTTTCACAAAAAGGTTATTTACAGGAGAGAATATATAGATTCCAGAAATGTACCTTTCACAAAGGAGGAAGAGAATCTGTAAAATAAATTCCAGGAAATGATTTGCCTCATCCTTTTTGATGTGCAGCTGCAGCGAGGTATTACCATATTTACATACCTTTTAATTGAGTTGATTAAACTTAATCAATGTTGACACCAAGTAGCATCACAAATCATATACTCAGGCCCACACTAGACATTAAAACATGAGCATATATCTGTCAGCTTCACTGACACAGATGGTGCTTCTACCCACTGCCCTGCACAGCAACAACAGGCCCCACCAGAAGGAAGCATTTCGACACATCTCTATAGACTGGGGGTAGGGATTCACTCACGACATCCACTTTAAAGTCTTGTGCTTGGCTTGCTACCTTAATAGCTTTTATATTGCTATTGCTTCAGATTAATATAGAAACAAATAAATATAAACATCCCCTCCACTATAGCTGGATATATATACATTATGCATCTCATTAAGGGATAGTCGCTAGAAAAGTGGAAACAATACATGAGTTGACACCAGGATAGAAATGGAAAGTGTATTCCCTCCTCAAGATGGCGTTTCCAGCAGCAACAACGAGGGAAGAAACAAAGACGGAGAAGGAGGAGCCAGTGGAATTTCTCCTCTCTTCCATCTGCCTGCAGAGTTCTTCCACCCTGCAGGAGCACCCCTCCCAACGCCTCCCCGCAGTAGGAGCCTACGGTTGTCGAGGGGCCTTCGGCTGACCTCTCCAGCCTCCTGGGCTTCGCTCCGCTCCCCGGGGGCTCATAGCAAGATGCTCTCTACACAGGTAGGGGAGGGGAGGAGAGGGGACACTAGATGTAAACAAAGATAGTTGTGAGCGAGATTGACAGTGAAGCAAAAAAAAGATAAATTTTTGTGGTGTCAAGTTTTGTCACTGACAACAGACAAATTATTATGAAAACTGGTTTGTAATCAGCATTTAAGGTGCAATAAAATGCATTTATGCGGTCTGTGTGATCAAAACAATACATATTACATAATGTTACATTCTTAATCAAACAATGAATCTTAATTTCTCCCTTCCTTCTGTCCTCAGTACCCATCCCACAGTGACTCATCCCTTGCTACAGGCAGCTCTGAGGGCAGCCTCCAGACAACCCTGGAAGAAGGACTGAGCTTCAGCATCTCTCCGCCACAGAACATGGAGTTGCCTTTGCCGACAGCTCCGTTACCACTCGTGTGCCCGCTCCCACTGCCTGAGGACAACACGGCCATTTCCTCCCCGGTCCAGACCCTGAGGCCGAGGCCGAGCCCCTCATCAGCCCTCACCCTCCAGGCCACCAGGGGCCACCAGCGGAGCCAGAGCAGTGGCCGAGGCAGCACTAGCCCGGGCTACACGCGCGACGACTCAATTGACCCTTCAGACGAGGACCTGGGCATAGGCATTGGATCGTCAATTGGTGGTTGTGGCTCCAGCCAAGCAGGCAACAGTGAACACTTGTCAGAGACACTGAGCAGCTTGTCGTTGACATCACTGCTGTCGCCCAGCTCCCTGGTGTACCCAGGAGGGGCGGTGAAGAAGTGCAACAGCACAGGCAGCCTGGACCAAGGGGGGATGCTGCTGTCATCCCGCGGCAGGGAGGGCCGCAGGGAGGTCCTCGGCCTGGAGCTTATGAACTCCCAAGGCTTCATGGCCAACCCTTGGACAGGGGTATTAGTTGAAACAAGAAGAGCAGAAGGAAGGATGGAAATAGGAGATAGCGAGCAAGGGCTCAAAGGGAAGAGCTCAAGCCAAACAACAGTAGGGCCTTGTCGGAAAAACAGATGAAACCTACTGTTTACTCTTTCTTTGTCTCTCCATTCCTTGGATCTAAACCCATTGCTGTCCCTCTCACTCTCTCTGCTCCCATCAGTGAGAGAGAGGCTTGATGACACATGATGTCCTGTATTCCAAAACCAAACCCTCATCTTGCCCCCTCAACCCCTTTATATATGTCCTGTTTTGTGCTACCTAGGGGAGTGGTCTTGGTTATAGCCTGATGGTGAGAAAGTGGCCTGCAGAGTTGAGGCCCAGAGGCTGAAGATAGGTCCTTAGTCCCTCTTAGGAGCTGTACCTGTAGAGGAGGCCGTGGAAGGTCTCTGCTCACCTTGAAAGACCAGGAGGCCCATTTGTATCAGGGAGTCAATTGGAGCAGAGAGAAAAAAAGAGCTCAAACTCAAGGACACAAGAGTCTTGTTGTTGCTCTACTGTAGTTTACTTTTACTCTGTCGACTCGGGTTCACTGAGGTTGAAAATGCAAAAATAGAATAGAAGTACCTAAACTGAAAGCTATCCATGCCAACAGAGACCGTTTTGATTTGTTTATGTCTCAGAGGCAGTGCAGCAAGAAAGTGGGAGGAGGCTCGGAGAGGGTGGAATATATCAAGGCGGAAGGAAGGCTGGGAAGGGAGAAGGCGGGCCATTTGTTTAGCTGGGCAAGCATAAAGCGGATCTAATGTCCATCTGTTCTGGCAGACGGAAACTACAGGTCCTACTCACTCTGGCACAGGACCTTCTGCTGAGTTCAGAGTAAAATTGCAAGGTGGAGGAGAGTTCAAGAGTGTGTGTGAATTGTGTGTGAGATCACTGCCTCAGGTATCAAGGGCATGAATTAAATCATTCTCATCACTCCACCATACCTCTGTACTTTTGAAACAGAAGATAGGTATTGACTGATGAAAGCTTTGTGCCTCTGTAAAGTTATTCTTAGAGTGGCAGCGGAAAATGAAAAGAAATGGACAGATTGCGGTATAACCGTGCATGGAGTGATTCGTGAAATTGGTTATTTTTTCCTTCTATCTCCGGCATCTCTCACTCAGAAATGAAAAAATGAGTGTGAAAGAGAGCTAAGTTGGAGGGAACATGACAAACCCCATCAGAAGAAACAATCATGCGTGCCTGGGGCAGCCTTGTGTCCAAAAAAAAAAAAAACGGTTGACAGCCAAATTAATAAAAGTGAGACTTTAAGCACACTTCTTTTGCCACCACTTCTTCTCCCCGTGCTTAAGGATTTGAGAAGGATGGACAAACCCACAAGAGTTACGAAGGACCTTGACTGCATGATGGAAATGCATTTAAACAAGAATTTTATCTATATACAGAAGTGTATCAAGATGTCAATGTTGGGTGATAACCATGTGATTTCTATTCCACTATTTTTGTAGAAAAGAGAATAGGCACGTGCAAGTGTTGCCGTTACTTTGTCCCAATTTAATTTAATCCATACAATCTCTTTGACTACTTGTCTAGGACTTTTTGTCTGCCAGTGGCTTCCAGTTTTATAACATTTTTTAAGGTGTGGACAGTGTATAAAGCAACGAAGCAAAAAATTTCAAACAAACTCTGTGCGCTGACGTGATAGTTCCCTCCAGCACATTTCTCTTTGGGAACACTGGTTCCTAGTGGAATATTTCTTTCAAATGTTGGAGTCCCAGGGGACAGCCAGAGATGGGGAACAGCCATATTCACTCAGCACACGAGGATCGTTCTAGCTCACAGACATTCCTGGCTGGCTGCACACAGGGATTTTTGTTTGCTTTTAGCCTCCTATGCTAAAATCCATGAATAGAAATCTCTATGAAAGCTTTAATTTGAGAGTCACACCACAACATATCGATTACGGACACATTTGTGTTCTTTAAGCATGGTTCTGGGATTGCAATACAGTATGCTTGTTCTTGAAACAACACCCTGATGCACTCATCTTCTCTGCCCCATCCCTTCACACACACACTATGTTGTAGCAACCCTTTCACACACCATAGGTTGATATCAAAAGCTGACACTGTCACACTGAACTAAACTTTGCATCTTTTAATGCAAACTTACTTGATTATTTACTCCGTCCAAATGAGGAGACATTCATCTTTAGGCCTGATTTCTAGAGGTAGACTGTTGTATCCCTAGTGTTTTCATCATTACCTTGCTTTTTTTAGTTTCTCAAAAAGAATGAGGTGATGTGAGAAAATCCAAGGGTTTGACCTTTTTTATCATGCAAAATCACTTTGATGACTATGTTTTGTCACATGGTGTTGGGTATTAATGAGTGATAGTAAAGGCAGTTGTGTGTGTGTGCGTCTTTGTGTGTGGGTGTGTGTGCGCTTGGGTGTGTGTGTTTGTTTATGACTTCAGGTGAAGTGATTGCCTTTTCCTGAAGTGTCCTGTTTGTCAGTGAGGATCCCTGAGATTAAAGGTTGAAGAGGTGAAACACGAAGCAACCAAGGGCTGTTTTAGCTTCAAAGATATATCCTCCTATCTTTCTGAGACAAATCCTTGTGTCCATAATTATGGCATCAAAGGTTAAAGCCTGACTACGCAGCAATAAATGTTCTGTGTGTATGCCCTGAGTAACTGATGTCAATGTGATTTTTATCTCCTCAGAACACAACAGAATTCATTACTGTCCGTTTCTGCTTTTACTTGTCTGAACTTACAACCAATCAGATAGCACCTCTGCCCTCTCAGAGACCAATCAGTAGAGAGATGGGCTGCAATTGGATGACATGGACAAATGAGGTTATTGAACTCAGGTGGGGGGTAAAAACCACTAGTAAAATTTTAAAGATAGCTGTAAAGGTGTGCTCAGACTGAACTCGGAGCGAATTCTCACCTTGTTTTACTCGCACAAATTTGACTGGTACAAACAGCCAGACAGTCCAGACATAAGCTGCAATTACCTAACAATGCACCAAATGTGTGTGTGAGCAGGGTGTGCCTTTGTACAGTATGTGTGTGCTACAGCTCTGACTCAGACTGATTTCAAAAGTTAGCAGGAACTCAAGTTTCAGTTATCTTCCTCCGGGCTCTATGTTTATTTCTTCTTCTTGTCTCTGTATGTTCATGCAGTGGGGTACAATAGCTCGGGATAAGCACACATCTTTTTGCTAAGGTTTCAAAGTTTTCAGCTCGCGCCGATGGGCTTCAATTCACACTGCCTTGAGTAAAGCTGTGTCCACCTCCACATTGAATTTGTATGCAATCATGCTGCCTCTAAAATCTGCTTTGCGTTCAGTCTGAACACACCTTAAGAGTGCACAGTTCACATTTGTACATATCTTTGTATTTTGCATCTGCATGTGTGCATTGCTGCCAGTGAACATGATTATATCATTAGTATGCATTTCATAAAATTGTACAAAGTTAAAGGGAATGCCCCGGTGTTTTTTCACTGATGCTATGAAACCACAAAAAAAAAATCTGCCCGAGCCACAAAACAAACCTTTTTCTTCCAACATATCAATCACATGATAGAACTTTTTTTTTTTTTTTAAATGCTGTTTTTGGGTAAGTAAAAGCTATGTCTGCTATGAGAGGACAGGAAAAGAGGAATAGTCAGGACAGTCTAAAGCGGAGAGGAGAAAGCCAGTGACAGGACAGGGACACAAACACAGGACGTGTACAGAGCTGTGGACAGCTGGACAGAGGAAAGCTAACAAACAGTGTGAGAGGCCGGGGTAGTGAGATGCAGGAGACGTCTCCTGACAGCTTGTCATCGGCAGCCTTTGCCCAGCGGAGCCGCCGGTGCGAGAGAGCACATTAGGCATGCACGCTGAACTCCGAGGTGTTGTTTACCTCACACCCCCATCCAGCCAGCCCTCCACCTCATCTAACCTCTCAAAACCAGCTCTCCCTGCAGGCCCCTGTCCTTCAAATGTCACTGCGGGAGGGTGGAGGTGTGTGTATGGAGAGCCGTGTGTATGCATGTGTCTCTGAGAATGTGAGTGCGTGTCGATGCGAGCACAAACAGATATGTGTGAGATGATATGTCATTGCTTCAGTTATCTGCAAGGTCTTTAAAAGACGTTTCTGGGCATTAACTCTGCCTCCCTTTGCCTTCCGTCATTCCTGAAGAGAACAAGTGACCTCTTGCGACATCAGTTCCAAAGGGCAATATCCTATAAGCCTCATGGGGCTTGTGTGCTGATTTGATGGATTTCCTCCGATGGCAACACGCAAAGTGCCCTGAGACATCAAGGCCACTTGGAGAACAAGAAGATTTTTTCAGCTCACCTGGAAACCAACTGGTTTTGTCTCAGCTATAACCTTTATAATACGTCTGTACAGCCTGACAGAGTTTGCAGTTTTAAAGCTGCAACGGGAAATTCCAGGCTGTTCGCTCACATTTTTATACATGTAAAAGTGGAAACAAACACATCAATCAAGGGGATTTTTCAGAGGCAAGGGTGAATTGAATTAAAGTGGGTTAGCGCAGGCTTCTTTTCAAAGAAGCAAAACAATCCTCTTCTCTTTGTCTGCTAAAGATGTCAGGTCTAAAAGTAGTTGGAAAAGAGACAGAGAGCTGCAGTGTTGTCAAAGGAATCACTACCCCAAATTTTTGTCATTTTTAACAAGGTCCAAACAAACGTGTCTCATCAACGTGTTAGTCTCTGGGAGCGAGAGGGAGGAACTGGAATATTCTGACATTCATAGATGTGTTGCTTATTTTGCATTTTCCCGGGGGGAAGTGTGAAGCTTTTAATTCAAAAAGGGAGAAAATTAGGAGTTTGTTTTTGGTCCTCTGTCACCTAATGAGTCGCTTAATCTGGCAGAGTGTCTTTGATGTGTGGAGGTGACCTGAGTACTGCTTTAAGCAGGGAACGTGGACCAAGAAACAGTGATATCAAGCTGGTGTCGTTTGGGTGAAACTGGCTCAGAGAGGATAAACTGAACTGAGCATGATGTGAGAGTCTACATATTATGTTGCTGAGAGATTTTCCTTAACATTGAAGGGTTTAAAAAATTAAAAAAGAAGATAAATGAGTTGTGTTCTAATGCAGTTTTATGGGATTATTATTGAAAGACTGTGAATGTGTTAACATATTGCCATGGAGCTACAGCTTTCGCTATCTCTTCCTATCATTTATTTAATCACATCAGTCTGCAAAACCTTTACCCACACCTGAGTTATTGCTGACACACACATACACATCAAGGCCGTGTATGGAAACCAGCACCTGTCAGCCGTCAAGGCTAACTGCCCAGGGAGTTGTCCAGGCCCATTGATTGTATCACAGGCTCCGGGGAGAGAGCCAGATAAAGGCAGGTTGTGAAGGTGGCCCAACAAAAGGATGAATGAGGTGCGGCTGAAATGAGCTGACTGTATAGGATCAGAGAAAATAGCTGTCAATCTCCAGATGATATTTGAACTGAAATCTAAACTGCTTCTAAGGATTTTTCTCATTTGAGTGTCAAGTTGTTGTTTGTCCCCCCTCCCTCGGTCTCTCTTCTCTTTCCCATTATCATCCACCCCCCACCTACTCCAACATACAGACAGTCTCTTTCTCTGTCACCACTTTATCCCCACTTTCTATGACCTCAGAGGATGAAGAAAGCAGGTACAGTATCAACACTTCTCCCTCTCTGCACTAATTCACATGGGAACCTCTCTGGCCTTTATGAAATTTCACATCATTTGCATATCAGTGCTTGTGACACATACTGCAGGCATAAATGCACAAGTACATACACCCACCCAGGCATCCTTATTCTCTCCTCTTCTCAAGCCTACAGTAACTAAAGGGAGATCTGTTCCCTTGTAACACCCAATGTGAGTCTGCCAGGGAGTGTGCTTGTCTGGGGATCAGTGCTAATGGCTGAAGCTTATCCCTTCACAAACTGCCCCCCCACCCCCATCCCCATCCTCTCCGTGTTTCTTCCGCTTTGACTCTGCAACATAAAGCCATTAGCGGAGAAAGAGAAGCTGTGACAGCTGAAACCGTGAGATTGGGAGCAGTGCTGACGCTGCTAGTTTCAGCCTCGCTGTGCTTTCAACGCGGTGGATGATTGACTGGTTTTCTTTACACCTGGACTGCTGTTTTGTAAGATAATAGTGGAAACGAATACAGCAACAACGTTGAGCGACCATTTTATGCCTTGAAAGATTTATTCGACGGGAGCTCCGGCAGTCATATGCCAGGCTGTGTTTTTTCAACACAGTTTTGAAATCCCAGTTCAAGCTGTCACGTCTCTGCCTAGTCTGAATTTAGAACTCTGCAATTTCCCTTTTCGAAGGTTGGCAAAACTCCCTCAGTATGTCAAAAAAACAAAAAAAATATCCTCCTTTTACATTTAGTGCTGAACAGTCAGAATGATTAAGAGCATCAGGAACAAACAAATAATGCTGGCCTCTATTTCACCTGCAAAACAAAAAAGGGGGTAAAAACTAAAAGCTTAAAGTGGTTATAACCATTATTTTATTAACACATCAAATGATAATGTGAAGGGGATGCTTGTAGTGATGAACCTACAGACAGTTATCACACGAATCTGCGGCTCCTCGGCTTTAAGGGGCTTCTCCGCACCCTCACTACTTTCATAGCATCGTTTTTGGCCATGGTAGGCAGCTGTTCAGATCTAAAACGCCACTGTACACTATCTGCTCAGCTCCAAACAGTAGTTAGCAACTAGCTGGCAGTGTTGGGGAGTACCTAGTTAAATGTAATTAAGTTATGTATTTTAATTAAAATGATTGTAACTGTAATCCATTACTAGGAGAATATGTGTAGGTAAGTTACTTATGAAAATGTTCATGATTACACTGGTGACACTGATTATCTGTAAAAAGCCAGGCTATTCGATAATATTCATTTTGTTGCTTTGCATGTTTTTCATGTGCAATGGCTTCCTTTGCCATTTCCAGTCACAACCGTAGTAAAGTTTAATGCTGTTCTGATGCTTTTGATTGGTTCTTGTGCTTTAATTTGCAGCACCACATGCCTCAAGCTGTCTTTTGGTTAACAGTTGAAAACATTCATTAGAAATTTAGAAACGTAATCAAAAAGTAATTAAATGTAATAACTTACATTACTTTGATAAAGTAATTGAAATAGTTACACTACTGTTACCTTCTGAATAGGGTAACCTGTTGGTAACCTATTACATTTCAAAAGTAACCCTTCTAACACTGCTAGCTGGTGAACATAGTGGAGCATTTAGCAGCTAAAGCACCTTATATTTCCCTCAGGAGTTGTGGAGACCTAAAAACAAGTGCAATGTTTTGCTGTGGTGTATTCACTTTTCCCATTCTTGACAGACACCATGTGTGTTTAAGTGAGAGAAAGTCAGAGAGTAGCCGACCAGCACAACCAAACTCCTCTTATGGCTTGTGCCAGTGAACACAGCTCAGACTGAATTACCCAGTTGCAGCATGCAAGCAGGAACACAATACCTCCAAAGATTCACTTCAATTGTTTACAAAGCAGGAATATAAAGTATTAGAAGTAAAAATAATAATAAATCATGCCCTCTAAAGAAAAGTTACATAAGGTTAGTGGAGACTGTTTTATGCAACTTTGCTGAATTTGTAATAAAGTTTATCTTTTGTCCTCCAGAACAGGGAGCATCCAGAGCAAAGGCAGCAGTTTTTTATTCATGCAATTTATCTATTTGATATTTAGTTTAATTAACCTTGTGAAAAAATCTCTATGCACTTCAAAGCAATTGTACATGAAAGTTTATTCAAAGTCAGGATGTGCACAAACAGGGAGCTCCTGCTTTCAGCTTTGTTGACTTTCTAACTAGCCGTAAGTATTTGGTATTTTTTCACACTGAAGATGGTTTAATCAACATGCATCTGCCCACTCTGTGTCACTGGTTGAAGAGAAGCAACTTGGTCGAAAAATATTTGAAGCATGTCAGAGGTGCTGAGTGGATTTAATGGTAAAAGCCCTGTTGCATCTTAAAAGGCTCTGTTTCTTAGAGCTGGGTCTTGGTGTTAAGAGCTTTTGGCTGTAGCCTCTCATGCATGCTGCGTTATGAGCCCGGTGAGGGTGAGAATAAGAGGCAGAACATCGGCTCGAACTCAGAAACACCCTGCAATTCGCATTATGCATGACACAAGGTTGTAGGGAAGGCCAAACTATGAGGACACTCATAAATTTCAAAGACCTTTCATTTGCCTGAATTTCTCTTAAATAGAATGAAATCTTCTTCATGTGTCTGAGATTTAATCAAAATCAGAATTGCAATTTATAAACATGAACTTACTCTTGCCCTGAGACCCTTGTAAGACTGCAGCGGCTGTCCATTAAGATATTTATGAAGCATGAAACAAAATATTGGCATTCTATGAAACTATTACCGGTATTCATCTCGACTTCCTCTGTTCAGCTTGTTACTTGTAAAAAAAATGAGGGAATTAATATACTAATCCTTATATTCTTTAATGCTTCTTATCTGCTGTTTATCTACACTATTATTCTGCTTTTGCTTTCCATCTGTGTCTCAGCTGGTTGGACATGACAGCTTTGCAGATTTGCAATGTAAATCCCTTTGTGTGCTGATTTCAGTTAGAATATGTTGATACTGAAAACAGGGGGTGTGGTAAAGGGAAAAAAAAACTGTCTAGTTAGTCTCTTCTGTCTTAAATGAATGTATTTTATTACAGTGCTAGCACCAGTAAGCAGACTCCACACATCTAATGCATCATAATGTCAGCTTGCCAGCCGCCCTTCCACTAGCCTAGTTATAGGCTCCACCATGAGGACAGGGTCAAAAAGAGGGGTGCTTGCTGCTCTGCTTTGCCATCTTGTCTTCTTTTCCACACCAAAATCCTTCTAATCTTTATGACTGAAGCATCTGCGCCCTCTCTCATGTCAAAGGCTGGCATTGCAACCTTTTGAGTTATTCAACAGATGATTAAAGGGATTCAGCAATTTTACATGTATATTTCAGTAATTTTCTACCGTGGACTGAGAGAGAGGAAAAAAAGTAGAAGACAAAAGCAGAAAGCGATGGACAGGAACAATAAAAGGCAGAGAGAGGGGCAAAAAACAAGAACAACTTTATCCTGCAATCATGTTATTAGTTTCAAATTAAGCCCATTAGTTTTGAAAAAGGGGCTCTACAGCATAGGAAATGATGATAATGACCCACAATGTTCTCCCACCTGAGTATAAATATAAGGCTATTCAAGCCTTTTAATGATTAAACTAATTCAGCCTTAGTTTCAAAACCGTTCTTGCTGCACTTACTGTCTTCAACTCTGGCTATACAAAGATGCAGTTTTGGATTTACAAAAATAAGACTGTGAGGTGAAACTGGTCCTTGCAACATAATGCAGTATAATATTGAAGAGGTGCCATTTTTTAGCTATTTTTGGTGTATGTTTTTCTAGCTTGTGTGCAGCACGTGTGCATTAGTAACTGGACTTGCTTCTTTAGTGTGCATGTGTATATAGTCCAGTATGTGTTTATGTGTTCAGCTGATTAAAAAGCCACCTCCCTCCCAAAGTTTCCTACGAGCTTTTGTCTCCTATCTCCACCATGTCATATTTATCACTGCAATTAGGCGCTCTGCTGAGCGTGTAGGCCCACACTGGGCAAGCATTTCTCCTCCACTGGAGAGCCTGTCTGCCCTGTTTACCTAAGAGCCTGCTGTGTGTGTGTGTGTGTGTGTGTGTGTGTGTGTGTGTGTGTGTGTGTGTGTGTAAGAAAGAGAGAGAGAGACAGACAGAAAGAAAGACACGCCATCTTTGCTGCAAATGGAGTTTTGAGCGCCCGTTGATTGTCAAGTGCTCCTGCCTTTTGTTGCAGCCTGGATCAAGAAGCCACCAGGGCTTCCTTTGTAGCAAATGTTGTCTTTTGTCCTTGCTGTGTCTGAGCCTGTACTCATATACAGTGACGATATCGCTGACAGACAGACCAAGCTTAGAGAGCAAGAGGAAGACAGGGAAAGGGAGAGAGGCAGAGGGAGAGAGACAGCGCTGCGGACAAAAGAATGCAAAAAAAAAAAAAGGTGGAAAGATGAATGAGGTTAAAACATAAAAGGATAAAGCACAGGAGAAAGATGCCAAAAACATTTAAGGATGCATCAGTGAGTAAAGTAAAGCAGACCGTGTCACATTGCTATACTACAAACTCCAGTGGCAGAAGAAAAAGTGTCCATATTTAGCTTTTGAACATATGTTGTATATCCATGGGAGACCAGGAAGTGAAACTGAAGCCAGCACTTTGTGCACAGGATGAAGTTTCCATATTGAAATTACACTCTGCCCTGTCTGCACTGACAAAGACAGGGTAAGAGTTAAGGGTATAGAGGGTAAAGAAAGGGGAGGGGGGAAGAGAGCAAAGTGGAGAAAGGTTGAAAAAGAAATTGAGTCAGAAAAGTGTGTTAAGGTAGAGGAAGGAAAGAGCAGAGAGGGGATGAGAGGTGAGACAAGAAATAGTGAGGACATGGGAGAAAGATACAGAGGAGACTATTAGGAAAAAGGAAAGGAGGAATGAAAGATAATAAGACGAGAGTGCAGGTTCAGAGGTCACAAAATCACGGATGCCTAATCACACATGGACACAACACACACCCAGATGCCTGCACACAGTAACTCCCACAAAATGTGTATAATTATGTATCAGCATAATGATATTCACTGTTGTAAAACATCCAGCCAACCATGGTCTATGTATTCTGTGGTTTATCTGAGGCTCGTTTGACAAATCAGAACCTATATTTATTTTTATATGGGTACCTAAATATTGTTTAAGGACAGACTTGTGAACCTGTCTTGTTTCATAGAAGTTTGAATTCCTGCATCTTATAAATGGTCTGTACTTGTATAGACCCATTTTCACACATTCATAACATTGATGGAAAAGCCATCAGGAGCAATTTGGGGTTCTTGCCCAATCTTACGATAAGTGGGCAAGCCGCTCTACCTCCTAAGCCACAGCCGCCCTAGAATTTATTACAGTATGTTATTGCAGAGTTGAGGTTCACGAAGCTTTAATTCTACAGCAAAACAACTCAATGATACCGACTTAAACACATTACGCTCTTTAAACAACCCATCCTCTCTGGTAATGTTTTCCAATACAGCATAATGCACATTTGCCTATTTTTAATAGTGCAGGTTGGCTGATGACATGATGATGATTTGGCTTCGACTGGGCTTCCTTTTGTTCCATCACAATGGAAGTGAATGGAGAATGTAGTTTTCAGGTAGGATGATTGTATGTATGCCCAGTTGATCTGGTGTAGTCTTGACAGTCCAAAGGCTGATCTTACTGATGCCTCAGTATAACATGTGCACATGCATGCTTGTGTGTTATTTAGTCTTACTAGTGTGAACGAAGAGGTAATTGCATTCATGTGGAGGGAAGGTGAAGGCAGATACTAATGGACAGAGAGAGAGGAAAAAGCTGATGCAGGGATATAAGTTGATGAATTTATTAAATGATTGGTGTAGAAGAAGGAAGATCAATGATGGCAATTTTAACATGATCCCAGAGGGTATCTTTTCTTTTCTCTCCTTTTCCGTTAATGGTCAGATTGTTAGGTCGGCTTTCTTGTTCCATTATACTTTTTAGTTCAACTAATTAATTGTTAGAAGTGGTTAGAGGATAGATAACACCATTATGAGTGTGTTAGAGACAATGAAGTAGTGAAAGGTGAAAAGCCACACACAGATTAACAGGTCTAGTATATAAAAAAGATCTCACATCAGTCTCACATCTCCGTTCATGGCTTGCTACAGCTCACCAAACAGACTTCAGCGTCATCCCAGGCACGTCAAAGGACAGGAGGCTATATTTGGTTTGCTGGGAATAGATGAGGAAAGGTCAATAAGGAGCTGCCATACAATACAGAGAACAAGAGACAAGTAAGAGGACCTGGGTCCACTGATTTTCTTTGCTGACCTGTTCACTTTATATGTAAAAGAGGAATTTATGTTGTGCCTATTTTTTACTGTGCATAATCAAAACTATTACTGTGACATGTTCAGCCTATCATCTCATTCAGATTTCAGTGTGGGTTGTCACATCTGGCGTAAACTCTAGGTGATAGTCCAGACCAGCCCAGCTGTTTGAGATGAATCTCCTTGATCAAAAGAAACCTTTACACTTCACTCTATATAAACTAGACTCTCAGGGAAATGGCTTTGGGCCCAGAAAAAAAAAAATCTCTCCAATCAAGTGTGAAAGAATCCCAGTACAGAAGTGGATAATCCATCTCCATGAAAACTGAGCTAAGTGAGCAAACTCCAGCTGTTGATGAAGACCTTGTGCTCTGGAAAGAGCTATTTAGTATAGTTATAGTTAATTTTTTTTTTTTGTTCAAACTTAAAGCAGATTATTTAAATAACTGAAGATGCTGAAGAAACTATGGAAAACAAGTAATAATGTAAACTATCTGTAAGTCACTGAATATCGCTCCACCAACTAAGAACGGCCATGCACCACCACCCACAGAATTGAGAAAGAGCTATCAATCTGTCAATCCTTTCCGTGTCCGGGCCGGGTGAGGTTTCCCGTGTTGAGTCAAATTAAGCCGCAGGCTCCACTCCTGGGGCGAAGTGTCGTTGGGCAAGATACTGAAACCCGAATTGCCCCTGGCGGCTGTTCCACCAGTGTATGAGTGAGTGTGAATGTTAGTTTCCGTTTGAGCACTTAGGCTCAGTGTATGAATGTGTATGACTGGTGAATGCAGATGTAGTGTAAAAGAGCTTTGAGTGGTCGAAAAGACTAGAAAGGCGCTATACAAGTACGGAGCATTTACATTTGCATTTGAATATGACTTTCTTTAACTAAAGGTCAGTCACAAAATATCAGGAAAAGACAAAAGTGTAGAGATATCAGTATCATTTGTTGAAATTGTCGAAATTAAAAGTGTCATAGTGTACAAAGTAAAAGCAAAAGCTAATTTGATCAAATAATGTCAAAAATATGTAGCCTAACCCTATTCTGCTCTACCAGGGTGTGTATGTGTGTGTGTGTGTGTGTGTGTGTGTGGGATCTTGTTGCACATAATATGTGATCCTCCCTGTTCTGTAGCAGATGTTCTCTCTCCTGCACATATGTTATGCAGTCAACTACAAAAGTAGATGTCCACTCGCTATGTGCCGCTCTGTACACTCAGGAGCTTATGTTGAAATGACAAGAGGTTTTGGTGTGTGTGTGTTTGTGTATCAAGCTAAGGCTAAAATAGTGGAAAGTGCCTTTGGCCCGGAACACGTTGCATCCATATGTTGTTTCAAGTTTTAAATGTCATGTTAACACAAATGTAGTAGCATATGGTAGGAGTATTAAGTAATCAACTAGGAGTGTGTGTTTGCACATGCACAATTTTATTTGGTTTCGTTGGGTGCGCATGCCTCTCCTGACAGTCATGCATGGAGATATTCAACACTACAGTAGATATTTTAGAGAGGATCTACCAGTAAACCTGCATTCATAATTATAATGGTTTTCGGACCCTGAATTGGTTATGGAATCCAAGCTCAGGCAGGCCGTCCAGCAGTCCACCACTCACCTGGGGACTGTGGTCTCATTATTTTCACCAGGCTCTAAGTTAATATAGGGTATATACTGTGCTGAAGGTGCTGCATAAATAATAATCTGTCCTGCAGTTTTTAGATTTATACCCAGATTACGCATGGATAACACCTCTGTCACTCCATCTGTTTTGTTTTAACATATATGAAATGTTTAACAGGAACAGAACTGAACAAATTCACTGATAAAGTGGAAACAAACCGTGTCTGTGTGTGCATTCAGTATAGGAATGTATTGCATCAGTCAGTGGATATAAGCTTTGTAAAGTCAGACCAAATTTTGTGTGCTCAATTCTTGCTGTTGGCTTCAATTTTGAGATGCATCCACTGAGAATCAGTTGAACCTGAAAGAAATGTGTCCGACCAATCAGCGGGGAGTAATTAGATCATAACATGACTCACCGCCTCTTAGTGTCTTATTAATGTTTTTGTCAGGTGCAGAATGCGTTTATGTCTGAGGGATATTAAAGATATTGACATGAGATTTTGTTCTAGTACCTAAAGTGCATCCAAATGCCAAAATGTCTGCCTAGCTTAACGCTGAACAGCGTTGGGTATCAAACATCAAGTGTGAGCTGGGGGCGCTGTAAGCAAAATGTTATCTGGAACGCATAAAACATGTGTAAGAGTATGGCTGTATGCATGTGCTTGTGTGTAGAACTGTAGAGTGGACCTGCTCCTCTTTTTGATGTGAGAGTCAGGTGTTGTCAGTCCACACTGTATTTTCCATTTCAGTGCACATCAGTGCAAATGTCAGTACTCATTGACTTCATCCATGCACACAACCACACACTTGGACACAAATACCCCAATGAATACCTTTATAACACTTAAAAATTTGGCTGTTTTCTGCTTTTGCTTGCCACTTACATTATGATTTCCCTGTTATTGTGTCCATTTCAGATGGCAATAAGCTACATGACGAGAAAATAAGAGGGTAGGACACATAGTGTGTTTGCCAGCTTGCTGATGCAGATGAGTTTTGTAGGCTATACTGAAAGAAATTGCTGAGTAATTTGTAAAAACATAACATCCTGTGCACTCAGTGAACACACAAAAAAAGTACACCAATCTACTACTTTATTGCTATTTTCTCCCTCCGCTGCTAATTTTCTCCTGCCAGTGTTTCATTTCATTTCTTCAGCCTCTCCTCCATGCTTCCTTGCCCTTGTTTGTCTCTCTCTCCGTCACTATCATCCTTTACATTACTGCTGTGGTGTGATTCACGGGGGCAATGGGAACAGGGCAGACTAAATCAGCCAGGAGGAGGTCGGCCTTGATCGGTGTCCGGCATCGTCTGTAATATCCTTGCTGGGAATGAGTGTGTTGCTGATTTGCATGATTACACAGCATCCGCCAGACAGCCAGCGCTTCATTACTCACTGCAAACACACACAGGATGATTACGAAGAAAGCGGGTGAAGCCGCATACATAAATGTAGGCGTAAACACCTACACTGAGACCCACATGCGCACACAAATACTGTACATCAGAGTAATGCCATCTGACACTGTTTGCAGCTGAGCGATGGCGAAGACACACCCTGGCACACATACACATGCATTGTCTCACTGACTTGAAAGCTTGTGTTCAAGGACACTTAAATCTTCAGTTATTTCAAAAGCTATCGCTCTGAACCACACTGCCAATTAGCAGAAGAGCCTAGCATGTTAAACCACTGACTTGACTGTATAATCTCACTGCTGGGCAAGCATAAGAGCTGCTGGCCACAGAGCATCAGTGGACAGGTACATGACTGATGTCTGTACAAGGAAAGAGGGACGATCAATACAGAGCTATTGAAGACCTGGATCGATGAAAGGCCAAAGGATTCACAATGCAGAGGCCTCCTCCCAAAACCCTCCTATTGCTTCATGGTGTGAGAGCAGTGCATTAAGGCTTGAAAAATGTGAAAGCAAATGTGTGTGCGTGTGTGTGTATATTTGACAGAGAGAGAGAAAATTGAGCGTTGCTTCTGGCATCTGCAGAGATAGATGCCTGAAAATCCCCTCCCTTATGTGATGAGAGAGCATTCACGTGTTTGTTACACTGTCACCCAAGTGTCAGGACAGCACACCTTTGTGAGCACAGCGTGGATCGATAACTGCTAAGCAAATTTATTGCACAGATGGCACCTTGGACTGGGAGACTTGCGGTCTGCCAGGAATTACAGGTTTGTGGGAGATTTACAGCTTTAGGTTACTTAGTGCTAAACATGCCTGTGACATTGTGGACAGAAAGAGGGTAAAGGGGGTATGGGCAATGCAGTGCAGGTTGACTAGGCTTAGAATAATATGGTTTACCTTGAGGATAGGTAAGGGTGCCACATTAAAGCTCCCATATTATGCACAACCCACTTCCCTTTTTTTACATTATGAAAGGATCTGTTTAGCAGTGGACCTTCTCTGTACTGAATACACCGCCCTCCACCGTCCAATCATTTTTTTCCATCAATCGCTGAACTAGAGCTAGAGGTTGTTCAGTATGTCTTGCAGAAAGTGTTGCTGTTGTCTTGCTTTTTACAGTTATGAAGAAAAGAAGAAATATTTTCTGGTTTTCCCTCTGATGTCTAACGGCAGCTCTGCCTCAACTCTCTGTGATTAACAGAGTTTATTGATGGATAGATAGCTTTACTTGCTGCTACAGTAACCGCTAGCTACTGCTAAGTGTAGCTCCCATTATTAGCTTACTCTGCCCTAACTGGGCAAAGATCCTCTACTAGAGGTGTAACCACCAACACACCCCTGGAGCACCAGCTTCCAGTCCAGGCAGAGTCAGCTAATAGGATTGCTAGTTGCACGGCTTACTGAGCTAACTAGCTTGCGGTAGCTACAGCTACAGTTACTCCGTAAACACAGAAAGTTGTGTCCAAGCAGCCGGTGGATGTCAGATGGAAAAACAGATAATATGTTCTCCATAAAATGTGATCTAGTTTTAACAAAATCAGTAAATAAAGTTGTAGAGTTGTGTTTTGTACTGTAATCAGTGAGTCCTGGCCACCAGAAACACCCAGCTCCAGAGGCATCTTATGATTTTTCCAACCAAATTTCTGTCTCATTTGTGGTTTTATAAACAGTAAATTCATCAAATTCAGTGCCCAATTTTGCTATTTTCCAAGCTAAGTTATTGTAGCTGCCATACTGTCATAGTGTTGAGATGATTTCAGATGCAGAGAAGTGTACATCTGTGTATTTATGCAACATCCCTTCTCTGCATATCCTGTTCGAGCCCCTACCCTCTATGAACGCAAGGCGCAAACTGTGTTTCACTCATGCTTCTATTCAAGCAGCAGTTCCACTTTGAAGTCCAACAGCAGGCTTTTATCTTGTTATCTTGTTATTTCATTGTATTCCCCTGCGCAATGCCATGAAACATCCCGAGTGGTACAACAAATACCCAGGACCCTTCCTCTCATCCATAACACACACCCGACAATGGCGGCAGGAGGAGCGGGGAAGGGGGAAAAAAGTCCATTTTATGTTTGAACTAGAACAGAGGGGAATTTCCAGTAGACCATATACCATAATGACGGGCCTAATTAATCAGATACATAATTAATGGGATGGAAAAGTGTGCTGTGAAAGAGAAGACAAGACTGCACAATCAGCAATTCCTGGAGAGGAGAAGATAGAGGGGACCAACATGCTTTGTATGTACTTGACATAGAGAGACGCACTTCTTACAGTCTATCGTCGGCTCAGCTGAGATATCCCAAGAGAGAAGAGATCCTCCTGAAAAGGCTGTGTGAGATTTTTGTGTAGTTACAAAATGTATGCATATAGAGCAATTTAGACATTTCTACCTCCCTCCCTGACTAATATGGCATCATGGGCAAAGTTTGAATAATGACATGAAATGACCTAATATGAAAAAAGACAAAGTGTCTTGTTTCTAACTTTAATGCAACCACGGCATCGTGCTTCAGTGCGATGCCATCAAAATAAAAATTTTCTCCAGTGCACCACTCACATTTTTGGCTGTGTTGACATCTGAGCTTTCAGTCCTATGACTGACAGGTCTCCATAATAGACACCAAGTATACAAAAAACATTATCATCATCATCATCATCATCATCATTCTTTTCATCAAAAGTACTATTTAGTTGACTGACATGTAATTAAAGTATTTACCTACCTCTCTTCTCAAAAAAAGCATGAATAATGAAATAATCGATAGAGCATCTTTAACTAGATGAGTGCAATCAATTTTGCTTCCATACTAAGGGAAAATAAATGAATTGATATGATGGCGATTGACAGACAATGATTGGGTCAGTACCAATGAGCCTAGAGAACAATGATCTCTCATGGCTGACTTTTGGGCGCCACTGCCTATGACCAAGAACTTCACATAGCGGATGTCAGGGGTCTTCTAATGATGCTGGAGCTCATCATGGGGCTTAAACAGTCACCCTTGCTGATCACACAGCTCAAATGAAGCGCACATTTGTTTGGTAACCTTCGTTATCTTTGGCTTTACATAAATCCATTCATTTGGCCAATGAACACCACAACAACTTCTGTAATGATGCTTTTTTCACTGCTTTACATTAGTCAGCCAGACTTTTGTGGTAATTGTCATGTGTTCTGCTCCAGCTCTCCTGCAGCTTTCCTCTCCCCTGCTGGCTGTGCAGAGAGACACAAAGGCAGGTCTGTTAGCTCTGTGTGCGGAATGATTGTTATTTCACCTGGTGCATATTTTCGTGCGCTGTGCGACCATCGGTTGTAATGGTACAAATTAGGCAAGGTCAGCTTGAGCCATTGCCATGGAGACAGGCTTACATCAGAGGATGATTTGGTATTGCATTGTTTATGAAATGCATGTGTATGTGTGTGTGTCAGTGAGTTCTTTGTGGACATGAGGTGAAATAGATTTCACCAACATATCAGATCCAGAAATTTACCCATAAACAGATTCTCTGTCTGCTTTCCACATGACTCACCCTCTTCAAGTCTTTCTTTCTCTTTCTGACTCACACAATGTGCATGAGTTTACTGTACATCCAGATTTCAGAAGTTAAGTGATTTAAGTCATCAAAATCCGCCCCCTTCTCTTGATTATTTTTTCTGAAGATGCTCAAAACTCCAGTCTCTCTTTCCACGCTTCATGTAATTCCTAAAAAAGAATGCAAGTCATTCTGAAAAAAAAAAAAATTCTCCCTCCTGGTTTTTGTGTTTTATCCTCTAGTCATTCTCTCCATCCAACTATTCCTTCTTGAGCTTTCAGAGGAGGAGACAGCACAGGGGACAGGCCTGTCCTCAGTCCAACGCCCACAAAAGGGCTTTGATGCTCAGGTGGGAGG
This sequence comes from Micropterus dolomieu, assembly GCF_021292245.1. NCBI lineage: Eukaryota > Metazoa > Chordata > Actinopteri > Centrarchiformes > Centrarchidae > Micropterus > Micropterus dolomieu. Next base: position 14,812,773 of record NC_060151.1, read on the forward strand.
ACTAAAAACTCCAATTGGCTGCCACCCTGGCTCCTGGCTGCGGGTGGCTCATCTACGGCCAGAACTGCAAACACTGCAGGAAATAAAAGAGGGGAAAGAAAAAGAGGGAACATGAAGGAAGAGAGATTCAGAGAGAGAGAAAGCTGCTGGGCTGTTATTCGTTGATTTGGAGCCCATTCCTGTGGTGGAGCCATCTGCTGAGAGAAGGAGAGAGACGGAGTGCAGTGTAAACACTGAACGCAATCCACTCTGGTTCCATTATTACTATTTAGATTTGTGCAGGTGAAACCACTGAATTCCCAACCAAAGCACATTCACATGATCAGAAAAATAGACATTCCTGTACAATGCAATGCATCCCAATGAACCAGCACCGCAATCAATTTTACCCTTTAAAACTGCTAATGATCAACTTTTAGTGAGGATGTGTTAGAGAGGAGATGACTCAACCCTATAGTACTTATTTTAGGCATAGTGAGTGGTGGTGTTTTACTGGACAGCATTAAAATGACAGATGGATTTTGTTCATAAGGATCATAGGTAAATGCTGCAGGTGTTTCTTAAGTTGCCAGTATGCCAGATGTATGTCAGATGGTTGAAAAGCTCCAGAAACCACCCTACACACTCACCTTTCCAATGTTAGAGTAGAAGGCCATTCCTGTAAGTTCCTGAAAGCGACGATCCCACCATCACACCGACTTCACGTTGTGATTGACCAGCTAAGGTGAGAAAGGAGCTATGGATTCAACTCTCTCGTGTGAACAAGTGCAACATTATGAAAGCCTTCCACAAGAGTGATAATCGGTGACCAGACGTCTCGTCTGACGAGACAGTCCTAAATCACAAGCAGTTGTCCCGATTCCTGTCCTGTTTGTCCTGAAAATTAGACTACAAATGAGTTTTGATTATTATAGCCTAATAAAACTAGTCATGAAACATTATGTTGGTGTTGCCCTCAGGTGGGCACTGTTCCGGCTCTCCATTGGCTACAGCAGGCACAGTAGGTTATCGTGGACATAGTGGCAACAGAGTTGTTGTAGCTTCAAAGTAACAGGCGTAGTGCTGTTTTCTCATATTTGTTTTCTAGAGTAGATTGTGGAAGTTGCAGTCCTGAGGACAGGAAAAGTACAGCTGCAGGCTGCAGTCAGATGCAGCAGACATCACACTGATTAAATTAATTAATTAAATAAATTGTATGTAACAGATCATGATTTACACACAACCTAGCCATTGTGTTTTTTTTCCTGAAAGACAGTTGACTTCATGAAAAAAAAAGATTAATTCTAGCATTTAGAGTTTTAACTTTCATGTGTTAAAGTTTTACTTTGACACTGAATGTAATGTAGGCTACTGGAGAACCATCCCCACCCTTCTGTGCTGGACGTCAACTTTTCTTATTTGTTAAACCTAGACATTCAGCTTTTCACTCTTCCTTTGAGTGTGGCTGTGTAAACACATTTAATTTCTGAAATGACTAATGATACTTCTTATGAACTAGTTCTGTTGATGCATGACTGTTAGTTGTTCTCACCTAACCTTCAACATGCCTTAAGACCTTAATGAGAGTATCCAGTTTGGAAATGTTCTCTGTTCGGCAAACGAAAGAAACAAACACAGACAGACATACTGTACAATGAATAATGTATAAATAACTTCATCAAAAACAACTTGAAACTGGGGAATTTCTGTAAAAACTCCATATAGGGAAAGGAAGTGAGAGAACTGAAATAAATGAATATGACAATCACTGATATAACGTCCTCATAGCAATGGTGTACAAATAGTTCCCCTTCGAGGGAACTCGAACTGCGTCGGTTACGACACTATGGGAACGCCTCTAGGCGAAGCAGGTCTGAACGTGAATGAAATCACTCCAATCCTATTGGCTTGTTGCTAGAACGGTAAGGTGTGATGGAATAACCGGAGGAGTATAAAGCACACCTGTACACACTCATCATTAGCTTAAACTATGAAGCAGGCGCTTCAGGCGGGGAGAGAGGTGCAGCGGGCCGACGCAGTCTCTCGTTCCCCTTCTCGGGGAACCAGGGTTACATACGTAACCCGAGACGTTCCCCTTCGAGGGAACTCGAACTGCGTCGGTTACGACACTATGGGAACGAGATACCCACTAAACCGTGCCGAAAACCCCGCCTGCCCCTGTGTGCAATAAAGTGGCACTACTAAGAGGAGAGCGCACGAGTGCCAGGTGCCGAAGGAAGGTCAAGACTGTAAAACCGAATGAATGTGTGCGGAGTGGCCCAGCCAGCCGCTAAACAACATCCTGCAAGAGGCCCCGGAAAGGAGGGCTCGAGAGGCCGCCTTGCCTCTGGTAGAATGAGCCCTCAC
>NC_060151.1:14815218-14859363 GCF_021292245.1 Micropterus dolomieu
CCCTTGGTTGTACGTTTCCTCCGTGGTGCCCGGAGGATGAGACCTGCGACTCGGTCCAAGGTTCCCACTTGGGATCTGGCAGTGGTTCTTGGGGCGGTGGCTGAGGCCCCCTTCAAACCTCTGGAGTCAGCTGAGGCTAAGCACTTGACCCTCAAGATGGCCTTTCTCCTTGCTATCACCTCTCTGAGGAGGGTGGGGGATCTCCAAGCGCTTTCGGTTTCCCGCAAAGCCTGGAGTTTGCCCCGGGGAATATTAGGGCTATCCTGCACCCTCGTTCAGGATACATCCCTAAAGTGCCTTCTTGTGCGGCAGGGTCCACAGTGCTGCAGGCATTTCATCCTCCACCTCATGTGACGGCGGAGGACGGGAGACTTCATCTGCTCTGCCCTGTGAGAGCACTGAGTATTTACACTCTGAGGTCCTCCCGTTGGAGGAAGGCTGACCAGCTGCTAGTGTGTTTTGGGTCTCCCAGGGCCGGGCTCCCTGCATCCAAACATACTATTAGCAACTGGATTGTTCAGACTATTTCCCTGGCCTATCAGGTGCGCGGTTTGCCTTCACCTGTGGCTATGAGGGCTCATTCTACCAGAGGCATGGCGGCCTCTCGAGACCTCCTTTCCGGGCCTCTTTGCAGGATGTTTGTGTAGCGGCTGGCTGGGCCACTCCGCACACATTCATTCGGTTCTACAGTCTTGACCTTCCTTCGGCACCTGGCACTCGTGCGCTCTCCTCTTAGTCGTGCCACTTTATTGCACACAGGGGCAGGCGGGGTTTTCGGCACGGTTTAGTGGGTATCTCGTTCCCATAGTGTCGTAACCGACGCAGTTCGAGTTCCCTCGAAGGGGAACGTCTCGGGTTACGTATGTAACCCTGGTTCCCCGAGAAGGGGAACGAGACACTGCGTCGGCCCGCCGCACCTCTCTCCCCGCCTGAAGCGCCTGCTTCATAGTTTTAAGCTAATGATGAGTGTGTACAGGTGTGCTTTATACTCCTCCGGTTATTCCGTCACACCTTACCGTTCTAGCAACAAGCCAATAGGATTGGAGTGATTTCATTCACGTTCAGACCTGCTTCGCCTGGAGGCGTTCCCATAGTGTCGTAACCGACGCAGTGTCTCGTTCCCCTTCTCGGGGAACCAGGGTTACATACGTAACCCGAGACGTTTCTTTACATCCACCATCCTCACACAAGTACTGGTAAAATGTAATTTCAGTGGCTAGCTTTCTCTCACATCACAATACCAAAAGATGTAGTTTGATGACGTTGTAAAGTAGCGTGGGATCATGGGAGTTGTTGTATTCGTTGTTAAACAGCCATAGTTGCCAAAAATCTGACGTGACTCGGACAGAAATCATGTTCCCAGGTAATGGATTAAATTAGCCACATTCAGTGACTTCCTTCCTCATTATCTGACATATCCCATGTTTCCCCCGAAGTTAAAGCAACTAGAAAACTATTAAGGGGTGCCATATGAGGCCACTGACAGGCGACCAAATGAAACGCTCCATTACCCTGAATAAATTTACAGATTTCTCCAGGTTTGAACATTGTTGGATAATTTAAGTACACAATTCAACAAATTATATAACATAGGTTTAGTTGTTTTTTAGACATTTTAAAGCAGAAATGTTAGATATTATTTCTTTAAGTGCTTAGCCTTATGAAAAGCCAGGTAGCTAAAAATGTGTGGAAATATATCAAATGTTTAGACCATTTCGACGTATTAAAGAGGTGGTATTATGCTTTTTGGCTTTTGTCCTCTCCTTTATTGAGTTATATATCTTTTTTGTGCATGTAATAGGTTTGCAAAGTGAAAAAGCCCAAAGTCCAGCCCAAAGGGAGTTCCCATCTCCCACAGAAAGCTCTGCTCTGAACCGTTTGAAAACAGCTCGTTTGTAGTTCAGCCCTTCACTTCCTTTACTTGTCACAATGAAAACGCGTCATAAAGCTTGCCAAGCGGCTAGCGGGGTCAGGCACGCCCTCAAACCAAGCTATCTGAGCGGAGGCCCTTTGGCTCGACTCGCCTTTGTTTGGTTTTCCATTGTAGAAATGTTGTACCTGTACCTGCTTCCAGGTACTTTTTTTCGTATCACCTCAACTCCGTCGAGGTTCCAAGCGAGCTGAGGCGATACTAAAATGTAACGTGAAAACAGGACAGACTGCTGATTGGTCAGAGAGAATCGTCATTATTCACTGCATCATCATTGCGTGCGCCAGACAGGCCAGCAAAAGAAGGTTTTATATTTTACAGTTTCCGTATGGAATTTCATCAGTAAATCCACTTCTGAGAAGTTTTGAGGTGAGAAATCAGCTGTATAGATTTCAAATATTGACAGTTTTACGGGAAGTGATGGCAGAACAAAAATGTGCTTGAATATTTTCGGTAGTAGAGTTGAGGAGCTCTGCAAGTGGCTGCGGGGGAAGCCTGTACCAACCCGCGGGAGGAGGGTGTGAGGCCAGCCGTCCGCTCACAGAGCCCTCTGCTCCCACCGTCACATAGACCAGCAGCTGTGGTTGTTGCAGCAACAACGGCAGAGGAAAACACAGCTGGAAAGTTTTCATACCGCTAATCTGTCTTTACATTCTGAGGAATGTTGAAACGTTTGTGTGTGACGATGCAACTCCGACTCTGTTTGGGACTGGAAATTCACAATCACAACCTGTAAGTATGCTTTATTGGTTGTGAATTATATTTAAAATAAACACGGCAATGTAACTTCAGACTGTTCAAGTGCGGAGTTGTTGTAAACGTTGGCTAACACAGCTAAAGTTATAGCTATAATACTAATGTTACACCTGATGTGAAAGCTACTGAGCAAACGTTCAAATTGTTTGGCCAATTTTTATGTAAAATTGAGTTGAAATATGGTGATTTTTGAAGTGGTTTATGGTAAGATGTGGAACAATGATGTTGTCTGATTGTGGACTTGTGAGTAACTTATACCATCTGTCGCAGTCTGAAGCGGCTTTGATTTGGATCACACTACCTTGTTTCCTACAACCCGCCCTTCTCTGCTTCTGATTGGCTAGTAGTCCTTACCTGGGAACTGCGAATGTGCAACTCCCAACAAGTAAGTACAAGTACAAGTAAGATGCATCACTCTGTAGCTCAAGAGCGGAGCGTACAAAACATAGGGTGAAAAGAGGAGCTGCAGGAATGAGCAGTATGAGAAAAATATGGTGTTTTTTGAAAATTAAACCGTGTAAACCTATTTGGGTACAACCCCTAAATAAGATTTTGAACCTGAAAATGAGCATAATTCATCTCTTTAATGAATTAACTTGTTAAATGGTCTGTACTTGTGTAGCACCTTTCCACTCAAAGTGCTTCACACTACGTCACATTCACCCTTTTCACACATATTCATACACTGAAGGAGAGAGGCTAAGATGCTAAGATCCCGATGGCACAGCCATGGGGAGGGTCTTGTGGTAGAAATTTGGGGTTCAGTATCCTGCCCAAGGATACAAGGGAGCCGGGGATCAAACCACCAATAAGTGGATGACCGTTCTGCCCCCTGAGCCACAGCCGCCCCACTCTTAATGTGCCGTTAACATGTTGTCAATCGATTATCCGAAGTGGGGGATTTGTCGCCATCCACTACCATAATTAGCTGGTTGCAATGTGACAGATTGGTGTCTGGCTGACAGACACGAAGGCCACCACTGGATTGATTGGGAAACATGTACTGTGCGTGAATGATGATGAGTCCTTAACTGGTAAGGATGGTATACATTAGGTGGTTCCAGCCAAATAGCCTGATTGGGGCTAAACCTTGATGCACCTGAAAGATCGAATTAAGGTTATAAACTCATGAACATACATACACTACAGAAAAATCTAAAACACAACGCTGCAGTTTGAGAATTTCTGCAATGCCAGCCTGCACCTGATTAGCCTGAGAGGATACCTAGTATCACTACATCCCCTGTAATAGTATAAAGAAAGATACTAGAATATTAGTGCTACAGCTGTGCAAGGAGTAATGCAATAGGTACTAGCTCAGCACAACTGACAGACGCCTTAAGAAATCATTTCCCCCACCAGAACATGATTGACAGCTGACATAAGCTGCGGCTGTGTGTTGGAGTTTAGATCATTAATCAGACAGCACACCGACAGCACTGATGAATTGCCTCCTCTACTGCATAATCTACATGCTGCTTTCCTTCTCGACCTTCACTTGAGATTCACTGTGTGAAAGAAGAGTAAAAGTAGAAAAAGGAGGGGACAATCTATCTCCATTATCCTTTTTCTCCCTGCTTATTTAGCATCACATCAGGTATCGCTCCTTCCATCTCTCTCCTTGTTTTCTGCTCTGTGTTCTTCTCCATTTCCCCTGTCTTTTCCAGCTCACTATCTTCCTGTTATTTCTTCCCTCCTGTTTTGCCCTGCGACTCTTACCCTGGGGAATTACTGTTTTCCCTAATGACATGTACAGATTGTGTGTTGCGGAGAGAACATGGTGTTAATGTTTCCTGAGTGTTACACGGTTTAAAGTGAGTTGCTATTCTCAGGTTCCCTCCCTGCACCTGCGTGTGGATGAGTATGCAATAACAGGAATATGTCTCAAGAAATACTGGATCTGCACTGCTGTGAGGCTTTCCTTGGAAAATAGGTACATACTGCCTCCTGCTGTTCAGAAATATAAAGGATCGTCTCTGTAACATAACACCTACAGCAAGACTCAACATTATGAAGTCCATTCCTCACATATGATATAGAGCAGGAAAAAAATTCTGCTCTTTAGTCTGACTTGTCCGACAAATCCAGCTCCTAACCATTCATATCTGCTGCTTGCCAGTCTACCTCCCCAAATGAGCAGTGTCTGGCTCTGAAACCAGGGCCTCCCCTGCATGGTTCACAGTTCCATGTTCCAGCTTCTGTCCCAGAGGTTAACAGACCATTTAAAGCCCACCTGCTACTTTGGTGTTCTGGGACGGGACAGGACAGGAGGAGAGAACGCCATTTTTTATTCTTTTCCACAGAAAGTAAATCAGGGCGCAAAGGGGCTCAGGCGACGACTCAGAAGGTCACGAGAGTGAGAGAGAGAGGAACAGAGGTCACAGCTGGGCCAGTCCACCTGCAGAATCACACAAGGTTATGTTGTGATAATTTGCTTGGGGGGTACACAAACACCCAAAGCTGTGTTTGTTTCTCCAAACACTAATTGAACTCTGTTGAGACCATGTGCAACGGTCTTAATAGAGATGGTAACGGTGCAAACAAAGATGTGCCGGAGGACGAGAAGTTTTTACTTCAAGCCTTTTCAGCAGAGGAAGATGAGCCCAAATCATTCAATGTGATAATCTGTGTCTCTCTATCCGATATCACTTTCTTCACCTGGGAAGCAGCTTTGGAAGCACCAGTAAGTAATGGAGGATCAGCTTATTAATGTCAAGTAATCTGTCACAGCTGCTACCACTGTAAACTGGCATATAGGCTACTTGACATATACACAGCCCTGCTTCATGAGGAGTATACACCTGCCAGCTATACGGCTGTACCATTAAGTATATTGCATGAATTCTAATACTGTCTCTTACAAAAAAACAAGTTAATTTTGCTTGCAAGCTGATCCTTGTTGGTATCTGACGACAACATTAATTGTACTTTTCAGGTTTCTTAAACTATTAATCACTATTTGATTGATTATAATCTGTGACACCATCTTTGCCTCTCATAATGTCAGGTTCTAAGTATTTCTACAGTTTTCCTCTCTTGGCTTTGTGTCACACAGTCTGTGATGAATCTGCAGGGTGTGGGTTGTAAACCCTGGTGCTTTCTCCACAGGCCCCTGGGTAGGAAAGGTCAGTACCAAGGAAACACATCTCGTCTGGTATGTGGTCAGTGTTAGCTTTGGATGGGAATGAGGGGGAACTTATTTGTGAGATTAAGAGAAAAACGGTAAGTGCACCTAAATGTCAGTCGAGTAGCACAAGATGTTTGGTTAATTAATTAACCTCATGGTCCTGAATGAAGCGGTAATAAGATGACGCGAGTCACTGTTGCATAAATTGTCTTGACATCACTGTTTTTAGATCTTAAGCATGACAAAGTTGACAAATACTTAATGGGAAATAGAAATGTTCTGAAGCTTTACCATAATTCAGTAGTATCCCTTGCCTTTTTCAGCATGACAGCACACTCATGTCAGCATCAAGCATAAATGAGCAAGAAGCTTTCACCATTGCTGAATAATGAAAATGTTAAATTATGTCCTACAAAGGCAAGTGACTTTCAGCCAGGATATGTTTCACTATTTCCATCCTTGTCTTGCTTGCTTGGTTGGCAGTAACAAGATACTTGTGCAGTGTGTTCTCAATTACAAGATGAGGGGCATAAGAGGCTAGCTGGAGGGACAAATTCTGGGTATAATGTTTGTATGGATATACACAAATTCAGCAAAATGGCTTTATGCTGTCCATAGACTGGTCGCTGTTTCAAAGTTCACACCTTAAAGTTAGCATAATAATATACCCCCTCACATTTTGAACACTGAAGAAATGACACTTTCCTACAATTTAAAAGTGAGTGTACAGCTTGTATAACACTGTACAAGTCCTCACATTTGCTGTACCCTCCACCCCTAAGTGAAAATGTTTTTCAGTTTTTCCACAGACAAGTGCTTCAACGAGTGATCAACAAAAACCCAAATGAGACCGACATAGTTAAAATATATACAGATGCATCTCAGTTTTTTTATCCCCCTGTAATTTAATTGAAAATGTGAAACTTTCATATATTCTAGATTGATTACAAATAAAGTGAAATATTTCAGGCCTTATTATTTTCTGTCTTGATAATTATGCCTAACAGCTCATGGAAATCAAAAATCCATCTCTCAAAATATTACAATAAAGAATGACTTATACAGAAATTTCAACCTGAGAAGAGCCTTTAATCACTCAGTCTGGTTCAGTACACACAACCACATTCGTGGGGAAGACTGACTTCACAGTTCATTGACACCCTCCACAAAGAGGGTAAGTCGCAGAAGGTCATTGCTGAAAGTGCTGGCTGTTCACAGTGATGTATCAAAGCATGTTCGTGGAAAGTTGACTGGAAGGTTCAAGCAACAGGGCTGACCGCAGCCTTAAGAGGATTGTTAAAGCAGATTCAAGAACTTTCACAGGGAGAGGACTGTGGCTTCAATCAGTCCATCAAGAACCACCGGGAACAGACGAGTCCAGGAAATGAGCTGCAAGTGTCGCATTGCTAGTGTCATGCCACTCCTGAACCAGATGTCATCAGGAGTGTCTTACCTGGGCTAAGGAGAGAAAGAACTGGATTGCTGCTCGGTGGTGCAAAGTCCTCTTTTCAGATGAAAGTAAATTTTGCATTTCATTGGAAATCAAGGTCTCACAGTTTGGAAGACGAGTGGAGACTGACATAATACAGGTTGTTTGAAGGCCAGTGTAAAGTTTTCAGTTAGTGATTTAGGGTGCGATGTCATCTGCTGGTGTTGGTCCAGTGTTTTATCAAGTCCACAGTCAATGCAGCAGTCTACTAGGAGATTTTAGAGCACTTCATGTTTCCATCTGCTAACAAGCTTTATGGAGATACTGGTTTCCTTTTCCAGCAGTTCTTGACACCTGACCACTGTACCAAAATGACTGGTAACTGGTTTGCTGACCGTGGTATTACTGAGCTTGATTGGCCAGTTAACTCACCTGACCTGAACCCCATAGAGAATCTATGGAGAACGTTTCACCAGGACCACAATTCTGTATTATACTCTTTATTTTAATATGTTGAGATATGGATTTTTGATTTCCATAAGCTGTAAAGATACAAACACAAAACGGCCTGAAATATTTTAACCATAAAGAACTTAGGATATATGAAAGTTCCACTTAACTTAAATTACAGAAACTTCCATATTCTAATTCTGAGATGCACCTGTATATTTTAACAGTACAGTATTAAGTTTGATTTATTCCAAAATAATGGTATGCTGATTACATACTGTATGCCCACAAAACACATTAACCTAAATACTTATTTCTAAAAACCACTAATAATGGAAATTAACTAAACTAAATGTACGACAATGAGAATGTCATCCTAATATACTGCACATTTAAAGTACAGTTAAAGGGAATCCCCATGTGTATAAAATTACCTTGACAAACCCATTCAAGTCTGGCTGGAACTCCACTTAAGGACCCTTCAGCAACTTGATGACAAAAGGACTATAAAGCCTCACCTTTCTTATGATTGCCAGTCTCCCCTTCACTATGCTAACCTGCTTTTGCATCAAAATATAGAGACATTTTTGTTCTGGTAGACAGACCCAATGGTGGGGCAAAAGACAAAAAACCAACACAACATTAACACGTTTTTACTTTTTATTCATCGCGACAACATGGACATTAAAAGCAGAACAAAATTAAACAAATCTTCAGTCTTCAAAATCTTTTGATTAAATCAGTATATTTTACAGTAAGGGGACAAGAGCAATCAATGTGAGCTCCCTGTGTGGAGGAGAAAAGACACGCCCTGTCATAGGACTAACATTGTACACATGCTTTCAACTGACTTTAAAATAAAGAAGGTCAGGACGTGAAGGGGAACCTGACAAACCAAAACAAACCACAAGCACTGATTTTATTTAATTTTCACTAAATGCCAAGAAACAATGAGGATGTGGGAAGATTTTCAAAATAAGAACACAAAAACCCATAATGAACTTTTCCTCTAAGTTTGGTATTTAAAGTGATGACTGGCTGACATCTAGACCAAGAAATACATCAGATGAACCACAACTACCCTCGTCCAGCAAAAAAAAGATAAGACAGGTATAATGGAACATGAAAATCAATGTATTATTTTTTCTTCCTTTCTCCTTATTGACACATGTATGTTCATGTTTTAAATAAGCCACTACACCATTTGTGGTTCACCTTGTTTTTAAGCAGCGAAGTGTCGGGTTCAGGGTAAGGATGGGTGCGCTCTTCTGCTTCTTCCTCCACCAGATATCCCAGTGTCCCCTGTTGAGCAAAAATGTTCACAAAATGTAATATTAGCAAAGGTCCCACAACAAGTGCTTGTACCAACAATTGCTGCATCTGAAGCAACAATAGCATCTACATAAAGACTAGTCGTGATATATATCCCTTAATTTAGCCATAGAGGAATGTGTTAAGAGACACTGCTAAGAATGCACATATACCCTGTCCATATTGCACAATAATATAATTTGACCTGAATGTTGATATTACATACCGTTGATTTTACTTTGACCAGAAGTATGCTTTTAAGATAAAAAAAAAAGTCCATAAGGTTTTGTCACTACCTTAGACCATATCTTTTAAAAACAGTGACTAACCTGTTTTATATTGCTTACGCCAATGCGCAGGTGCACTTGATTTTTCTTTAAGTAGATTCAATGACCACTTAACAGGGACAAACAAAAGCATCCTACCAACCAAACAGATTGACATTAATCAAGAACTCCTTACAAAACCTTAGTCCTGAACTACACACTACAGGGAATAAAAAAAAATATACACACCAGTGACCTTTAGCTATTGGCGTAGGTATATCAAGCAGGCTGTCTGTGCATCTCAGCATTTAAAAAAAAAAAATGTGTCTCTGACATTTCTATAAAATGACTTGTTTCCCCAAACATATTTGAAAGTTGCCAAATAGAAAAATAAAAGAAACACAAAAATATATACACATCAAGCTTTCAAGTTTCATTTTCTGGAGAAGTACAGAATAGTTTTTTCTGACAGGCAACAGCATTCAGAAATGGATGTGGGTAGAGAAAGGAGTACCTGGGGTGAGTACCTGCACAGTTTGACAGTCAGAGTATCCATGATTTTTAATTTGCCCTTTTTCTCATGTGGTCTCGCTCACAACACCAACGCTGTGTGAGGTATGGAAGTCAGCTGCAATTCATTCGATAAACCCTACGCTCCAGTTAGTTAGTTACGTAAGACCCCCGGTGCTATAACAACCCCCCCAAACACACACTGCATGGCATTATCAGGCACAGTAAGCTGGACAACACACCCATGGCATTTTAGTTATGATTACGGCAAAAATCAATGGCTTGTTTTTCACATACACCTTTGACGATAGCTGAAAGTGTGTCTGTGTGTTCACATATGAGTGGGAGAAATCCCCATGAAATGTATGCAAACTCACAGAGGCTGAATTTTCGCTATAAAAGAGTGTAATATCTCAGCAAATCAAAATTACTGCATTTCCCTACTTCAAAGTAAAAAGAACAAACAAAAAAAGAAAAAAAAACAAAAAAAAACAAAACAGGTAAATACAGGCAGGAAAATTGGCAAATTAGTCAATATTTTTTTCTGCCATTTTGTCCACAAAGACAAATGTACATCTATAAAGGATCAAAAACCGATTAAATACGAGGGGTACCTCCGGGCATGTTTGCTCAGGGCTACACTGGCCTTTCCCTCTTGGCTTTGTGTGAATGTTTTCTACCTTCTTCGGGCCTAGTCCTTCATCTTCAGTGCATACTTATGATGCACTATTTCAAAAACAGGATAAAGATATATGCATATAGGACATAAGACAAAATCATAGGCATTGAACTGAACATAAACGGGGTGGGAGAGGTAGGGTGAGAGGGTGGGTAGGGGAGATGGGAAAGGTGGGGGGGAGGGGACGTGGAAGGGTTAGGTTCAGAGCCAGGGGGAGCGAGGAGGAGGACGCACTTACCTGAGCCTGATCTGAGGTCCTATCAGATCAGTTTTAATTGGACTGAGTGTCACCTTCAGAATGGAGGAGCTCTTGCTGGCCGTTAAGCAGAGGGGAGGGGGCAGAGGCAGCCGCCTCCGTCTCCATCGGTTCCGCTTCTGACGAAGCCTTGATGGCAGCTGCATCGCCGTCAGAGTGCTTGGCTTTCTTAGAGCTGCTCCTCTCCTCTGTTGCCTTACGGTCTGGGAAAACAGACACACATGTCAAACATTTCTCCTTGGTGGACAACAAGGTATACAGAGTAAGGCCTTTTTGGTATTACAGCATGCAGTACAAACAAAAAACATTCAACAAGTCCTCACCTTTGTCTTTTGATGACCGCTCTCTGTCCCTGTCTCTCTCTCTGTCCTTGCTGCGGCTGCGGTGGCGGTGAGATTTGCGCTCGGAGCTGCGGGATCTCCTCCTGTCACGGCTGCGGGAGCGACGCTTTCGGTCAGAGCGCTCACGGCTGCGTCTCCTCTCCCTGTCCCTGTCCCGGCTCCTATGAAAGAGGGAGGAGAATGAGCAATTATGACAACAAGTGAAAGATGTATATAAAACAAACAAAAGGAAGTTTAATCATGGTTCTTCATGCAGTGGCACACATTTGTTTTTGTGGTGCTTTCATAGTCGACTAATCTGTTAATTATTTATTCAATTAGTCATGATTATTTTTGTCACCCCCTAACCCCAATTAAACCATTTAACTAATTAATATCTTTCAAGTGAATTACTGATATCCAACACACAGCCTAGCTAGAAAACGTTACTATTAAGTGAACAAGGTTTACTATTCAGAATGAACACTAGTATCAATGTCAGGGACAAACCAGGGAATTTGACAAGACAGCGTAGGCTACTCCTATAATTCAGTGATTTACTAGTGCACTTAATGTGTTTGTTAACACAACTAAAAGAGCGTTCTCTTAGCCAGCATTGTCCATGAGACCTCAAAATCAAGAATGCAAAGAACTACAGAGAGGCTGCTCCAAGATAACAGCCAGGCTTTATCACCCAGAATAATAGGCTCACAGTCTGATTTATTGCCATAGATGGTTTAACTTTAAAACGTTTAACTTTTTAACAAAGATTTGCTTTGGATAAAATAAAAGCACAATAAAAGCAAGTACTATAACCACAACTGCACACAAACAATGTAATTTAGAAAATAAAGCAACAGTCCCCTTTCATACTTCTTCTGTAGTTTATTTTTCCAAAGTGCTTGTAAGTTTTATAAGTGGAGAATGTTCTGTAATCACAAGCCAGATGTTTCATTTACTTTAAAATGTTAAAGATTAACAACAGCAGTACAAACACTGAAACTATCTTACAGTTATGGCCTTTCCGCTGCAGCAGTGGTCTGAGTAACTGGGACCAGAGGACTGTGGGCGTGACTGACTGGCTGGCTGGCTCCGCTAACCTCGCGAGTGCTTGCGGAGCTTCTCAACCCCAAAATTTTTTTCAGTAGATTTTCGATTTATCATCAACTTTCGTAAAACTGCCAATATTCAAGTTCTACACAGTTTTTCGCCTCAAAACCTTTCCAAAGTGTATTTAGTGATGAAATAGCATACAAAACTTACAAACAAAAAAACGTTCTGATCTAAGCATCTTTCTCCGTTACTTTCCGTTTCTTGCATGAATGCTTCTTCTTGAGTAGTCTTAGAGTCATGGCCAACAGTGGAAGCGGTACTGCCCCCAGCACTTCCTGTAGTGCATTGTAGTTAGAAATGAACAACCAGAAATGTTCTTAATAATTAGATTACCATCCCTCCCTCTGTAACAATGCGTCGACCAATGAAATTTCACTTCGACGAATTGTTGCAAATCTAGTGCGCTGGTGCAAGTAGCTTTGGGGAATGTGACTACAATTCAGTTTCCCTCTGACTTCTCACTACTGGGGAGCTAGTATTTCAAAGGTTGATGCAATTGGAGCGAGGTTCCTATCATTAGCAAACAATAATGTTTACTCTTGTGTGTTGTTGTGAATGTGGATTTAAATGGTGCTCCTCCTGGACTGGTGCCTCTATCCATTACAGAAGCAAGCGACAGTGCACTGACGTTTTATGGTGAGACACTGCCGTTACTAGACCACAAAGAAAATGATGATCAATGTGGTTCAAGAAAGTCAGCAGTACCTGCTGCGTTTGCGTTCCCTCTCCCTCTCCTTGTCTCTGCTCCTGGACCTCCGGCGATCGCGGGATCTGCTCCGTTTCCTGTCTGACGCTCGACTGGAGTGGCGACTGTTGGAGTGGCTTCGGCGCACCCTCCTGTCCCTCTCCCGGTCTCTATCTCTGTCCCGTTCTCTGTCTCTCTCCCTCTCCCGCTCCTTCTCTCTCTCTCGTTCCCGTTCCTTCTCCTTCTCCTTCTCCCGCTCCTTCTCCTTCTCCTCCTCCTCCTTGCGCTTTTTCTCCCTTTCCTCCCTCTCGCGCTCACGGTCTTCTCTGTCCCTCTTGAGCGCTGGGTTTTCACCTGGGGGGTCTTCTGAGCGCCGACGTAGTTTCTCCTAAGAGTAAATAAACAACAGTCCTCATTAATTTTAATCAGCACATTTTAAACCAGAATCTAAACCAAACAGTTTAGGTGAAATACTGTGGATCATTCACTTTGTTAAAACACAGGGGACAAAAATTATGTACTAACATCTTCTCTTGCAGCATCAATCCTCTGTACAAAGTGTCTCAGTTTTAATATATTTGACATGTATTTTGTATTTTTAAAGAGTTTGCTTTTCTGGATGTATATTAACTGTGAGCTCTATTTATGTCAAATGTTTGACAGTGAGAACCGCAAAGATGTGCCACAAAACTTTCTTATTCTTTGCACTTCTCATTTACCCACACATGCAAAGACCTACACCTTTGATGCAAACACACTGGCTTACCCCGCCTCTTTGTCGCTCTCTCCCTCTATGTGTCTGCTCTACTTACCTACTCCATTAGTAGTATGTTTTGTAAAGTCTCAGAAAAGACGAGCAATCAACTGCTCCCGAACGGCTGCCGGCTGAATTTCTGACATGTCTGAAATTTTGGTCAGCATTCGTCAGTTGAAGCAGAACCACAAGTAGATTTGGTGTCTGAAAGTGCCATGGCAACTAGGACTGAAACGATTCATCGATTAATAAAATGCATTGACGCTAATTCTTTGAATCGATGCTTCGTTTAATCCATGCAACTATGCAGCGCACTGTTTCGCACGGACATTTATTACGGTCGCACATCGCGCTTACGCTGTGAACAAGACGTGATTATAATGGAGCTGTTTGCAAAGTGGAGGAAGAGAGATAAAATAGCGAGGGACAAAGAACAAAGTGTCCAAAGTATGTTATAATTTCAAGCTAAAGAAAACAACTCTGTAATGTTACCGTCCGTCCACCGTAAAACAAAATTTATGTCGCTGCGGCAACGGCACCTGATCAGAAAGCACCCAGTGTTCTGCCAGCGGACCACAGACAAGGTAACAGTAACTTTAGCACTTAACTGAAATCATAATTGATTGTTGAGTTGAAGGCTAGCCAAAGCAAGCCGCAGTTCTCAGCTGAAAATGTGCACACTTGCGTTTGTTGTTCTCCTTTTTGGACCATGAGTTGTAACCTCACAGTCATGAGTTAACTGGGTGTCGGGGAGCTGCACCTTTTAACTCACCTCCAGCTCTCTGTAGCTCAGACAATCCCTGCTACCAGAGTGTGCTAATCCATTCTTTCACCCAGATTCTTTGTCTTTATAATTGGTATCTTTATAACAACAAACAGCAGTTTCGTGTGTAGGTTCGCGTCATTTCCCGTTTCACATGTGTTTTGTTGACAAAACGTGGTTTAGAGACCAGCTTTGCGTGACGGCGGTCGTTGTCAGCTTGCGTAGTGTGTGACCGACACAACAACTTCAAGACTCCCGTCACATGACGGCAAGTTGTGCAGTGTGAACGGCACGGCCATCGACCAATGCCGAAAGTCGTTAGTTTCCACGAGCCTTTAGTATAACTTTTATAGCACTTGGGTAATGTTTGTCCAGCTGTCTGGTTGTCGGTCTGACACAGATGACCGAGGCAGCAAACAAACTTCTACCTAGGGCTGGGTGATATGGCCAAAAACGTTATCATGATAAAAACATTAAATTTCATTCGCTAGATATTTTTTTCTTTCAAGTTTAAAGGCTGATTTTATTTCTCCTGACTGAAAATTGAAGAAACCAGATGGTTCATTATGTAGTTCAACTGTTCTTTATGGTCAAAATGGGACAAACACTTGATGCCAAACAGTAGATCACTTAACAAATCTTAGGGAGAACATTAAAAACTATTTTTTAAAAATGAATGATTAGTACATTTTTTTCAGTCCCATTTATTGATGACTAATGAATTAAACCAAATATTTATTTGACTATTGTCAATAGCCAGAATGGTCTGCAGGGACCAACGGGCTGTTTTATACACGTACAGTGTGAGCGCTCAGGTCGTGGCTGACCATCGGACTGAACAGTGAGCGGGTACATCGTGAGCTTAGGCTTTACATCGCAGACAATGTATGCCCAGCTTTACCTCATCCAAGCTTGTAAAACATCCATCGTGTCTGTGTTTTGTAACGTAATAGATAACAACTTTCTCTGTGGATCTCAGTGGGTACCTGGTTGTTAACATACCTGGACAGCCCACCTAAGTAAAGTCTATGTGGTGGAAACAAGGAACTTATACTTCAGCTCATTAGCTATGTATGTATTCTGTGTGTGTCAGGTGATCCTGTTACCTTGAGCTCCTCTACAGTGGATTTGATCTTGGCATAGCCCATGTGTTGCTTGCCCATCAAGTGGTCGTCCACTCGAGACTGTGCATCCCCCACAATGAGGAAGGCCCCACACACTTCACAAACCTCCATCTGTTTCTCCTGGGCCGCAAAGCTCTCAATGGTCTGGATAAAAAGCACAAATGAGTTAAACCATAAGGGAATGATGTACTAAGCAATTTCTTTCTGCCTTAGAGGATAACTGCTCATTTGTTTTACACTTTGCTTTGAGGGCAATTTATTAAACTATTTAAATCAGGATAAATGTTGTAGGCTCTAGTGAAGATTCACTGTTATCTAGCTAAGAGTAATGTAAGTAGCAGTGGGTGCATCATTCTCAGCCCATGCTTAGACTTTACAGTAAAAAGAATAAAACGGGTTTGTAAACAAACAGCATTACATGACCAGCGCCTGTAGGCCAAGTAGCCTGGAGTTAGTTGACTCACCGAGGGGGTGGAGCTGAGCAGCTCCCTCTCCTCCTTCAGCTGCTCCACCAGCTTCATCATTCCCTGGGCCTCCTCCACTCTGCCCTCTGACCCCAGCTCTTCGATCTAAGCAAAAGCAAAACAGACAAGTCCGAGGTATTAGTGAGAATATAATTTGATGTCATTTAATCTCATGTCAAGATAAGAAATTTTCCATTCTTGTAATTCCAGCTATGATACATGGCAGATATTCAAATTACAGTGCGCCCATGTTCCAGTATCTTCCAAATTACCAATGGCACTATGCTGCTCTTATTTATAAAAAAGATCTATGAAATCTATTTGTTACGTACCTGTACAACTAGGTCTTCAATCTTCTCCGTGAGAACCTGAGACTTCTCCTCATTCTTTCCTGATGGACCAGGACCCTGCTGAAATAAACACTGTATCTCAGGTACAACCACACAGACCACGTAATGTAATATTTTAGGTTCACGATGAGCACTGTAGTCTAAGATGACAAAGATGTATCGAGGATAGGGTTGGGCCGATAGACAATGCCATCGTCCATCGGTGATGGCTGACAGATGGTCGATGGTTGAGCAGGCATTGTGACTGTAAAACCCTGGCCCCCGGTAAAAAATTGAATTTTTCACAAAATACCTCCATGTGAAAGTAGGTTTTAATCACGACTGACATTATAATAAATTTTGTAGATTTCGCCCAACCCTAATTGAGGACACTGAGTAATCAACACCTAAATCTGTGCAGCCACTAAGACACTTTAAAAAACAAATGCAGTGCAAAGCATGGGTTACAGAACGATGTCTCATTACAAACCCCTGCATTCTGCTGAGCCTGGGAAAGTGCAAGCCGGGCGTGCCCTCTACGAATCCGCCGTTCCACCTCTGCCAGGAGTGACTGTAGGTAGCGCAGGAAGTCTCGTTCATAGCCCTCCTTCATGAACCGGGAGCTTTTCTCATACCTGGACACACAGAAACAGTTTATTAGGCGGAATATCAAGACACACACAAATTGCGGTAAAAACCCACAATAAGAACTTACGTTATCCTAAGATTTTCATCATGGATTTTCTCACAGGGGCCTGAAAAAGAAATGTAATGCATTATTATCTTCAAAGTATATGGATGCACCTGTCAGCTACTGATTTATTAAAACAGATTTATGTACATATACAAGTCTTTGACTTACCCAAGTCAGAGCGGGTGTTTGTGAATAGCTCAGCTGGGCAGAAGCCACACAGATAGTATCGACAGACCTAATTGAAGAAAATAGATTTTTACTATTACAAACACCATTTTTGTTGGAAATCTTTTCCAAATATTAGTTATAATATTAGTTAAGTCGGATCAAGCGATAACAGTTTACATATGCTAACTGCTAACAAGTGTGGCTTGCAATCAGTCCCAAAGTGAATGTAACGTTAACACTAATATTACGTGTCTTACCTAAACTAACGTTATGCCTCAAGTTAGTGTTACCTATTAGTATTAGACCCACACACCAAAGCAGGATAAAGCATTACTAGTAACTAATTAGGTAACGTTACATCTCACTTTAAATGTAATGCTAACAGCAGAGCACGAGTACAACGCTAACGTTAATCCACAACGATTCAAGCTTTAACTGGGAACAAATAAGTAGCATTAGCATACGGTGGTTCTAACTTTGCGTCCCAAGACAACACTTCAATACCAGCTTGTGGTAAGTTACCATTTCCGTGCGTTGGATTCTGGACTATTTACATACTGTTTAATTTAACAAACATATCCAACATACTACGGGTTTGGTATCTTAGCTAGCTAACGCTGTGTTAGCTCATCAAACCAACTAGGCTAGCGTTAGCTAATATGCTAACTTACGCTCTCGTCGTCCCACCGCACGTTGCATCGCTTCTCGTCAGGGGCCAAGTTTCTATCTCGGCCCATTAATTCATCGAGTAACTGGGCTGCCGAAAGCATTTTTGCCTAAAAAATAAAGCCTTGATTTAAAATACTACGATAACTCTATCGCTGAAGACTCGGTTCACACCATCTATTGCGCGCAAAGTACTTACAATCAAAATGGCAGACACTGTGACAACAACGCCCGTTTATGGTTCAATACAGCCAGTCCAGCAGCAGCCCCCTCTGAACCGGAAGTACAAGTATGATGTGATCATATGGACTTTCAACATTGATTTTTAGATATGGGTTTTTTGATACAGTCTTTATTTGCTCTCGATAAATCATTGACTATGTAGTAGGAAGTAATTAGTATGCGATTTAAAACACAGGTAAAATTGTAACCACACGCAAAAACCCATACGTCCATAGGTTTGGCGTGTGGTTACAATTTGATTATTTTATTTTGAAAGTTCTTACCGAAAGCGACAGAGAGGCGAAGGCCCCCCCCTTTCCGGCGGACCACCATGCATGGGCCGCCTATTAAGCGAAAGATTAAGGCGAGACACACCAGTACTAAATGATGATTTTGCTTCAATCTCTAAATTTTCAGTTTTGAATAATATACATAATTATATTTTTTTGTCAACGTTAGATCGCGTAAATTTAATCTTTGTTAGCACTTTCCAAGTAAAAGTTTGACCGGCCTTTGTAAAACTCTCCATCATTTGTAATTTTGTTTTGTAGAGCACAATGTTAGCCAGTACATATCTACCTACAAGATATGTGTTCATGTGACAAACAGTAATGTTTATCGTTAACAGTCGTTTTCTCAAAATGACATGTTTTCTGTACGTCATATTCCTGGCCCTTCAAAGCAGTTACAGCATCAACATTTTACACTGTTTCTTAAGTCTTATAGCAAGACATTTACAGAGGATTTATAAAATATCTTTTATTCTTGTGTTCTCATTTTATGTGGCATTCTGTAAAATTGTGGAAAAAAGGGTCTGTCACACATCTGACTAGTATATTTTCAATAAATCCATGAAAAAACAATATATTTTGAAGCTTCTGTTTATGTATGCTATCAGCTTGTAAAGTTTCATTGTGATATGACTAAATTTGGGGGGAAAAACCTATTTGACTGTGGTGTCTCACTTTCCTATGGGATTACTCAATGTACTATAGCTTTGGACAGCATCTGCTAATTGTCTAAAATGTGAATGTAGGCCTTACCAGCAGGATACTTACCTTGGTACACTAACTGTGTACTTATTTGTGTAGTGCGTGGATTTCTACTCGACAGGGTAGTGTTGTCTCAAATCAAGGTAAAATAAAATGTAACAGGTTGTAAAATTCAGTTTGTAACTTCCTTCTGCTATATAGCAGACTATATACATTAATGGAAAAGCAGTTCTAAAAGGTTTAACTGAAATAAACGTGAGTTTAAAAAAACTGCTCTTTAGTCTGGTGGTGCGGCAGCAGAAACTTCTATCAGCAACAGGGTGGCTTTGGCTGGGGTGGGTACTGTCCTCTGCTTAACTCACATCACTGATATCACTGATGCTCGGGAGATGGGTACCGATGATCTTCTTTGCCAGTTAGTGATGTTGTCAGTCAGGATGCTTTATAATGTTACTCTGAAAAAGGTGACTATAGCATTGGTCTTGTGTCAGCTCATAGACTGTTTGCCTCAACACTGTGAAGTTCACTGGAGTGTAGAATCATGACCGTTTTCTGCCCTCCAGTGGTCACATTGAAAAACTGCAACACAACGTTGAAATAATGGGAA
This sequence comes from Micropterus dolomieu, assembly GCF_021292245.1. Classification (NCBI taxonomy): domain Eukaryota; kingdom Metazoa; phylum Chordata; class Actinopteri; order Centrarchiformes; family Centrarchidae; genus Micropterus; species Micropterus dolomieu. The sequence continues at coordinate 14,834,834 of NC_060151.1, forward strand.
ACACTGAACGTACTCATGTCAGTAAGTGCAACACCATTAGTATTATTACACATAAAAACACTGGTATTTGTACTGGTAATAATAAACATATTTAACAGTTCTCTGGGTGTGGAGACCAGTGTGGCTAGATATCCACACATAACTATCACTTCCAGTGATTACTTTCAAAATAAACTTAAGAAATCAGAATTAATAGTTATAGTAATAGTAATGATTGATAGTGATTGTTTTTGTTTTTTCCTCAAGTGGTCCCAAGTTAAAGGCTAAAACACTCCACCTTCTTCAATGAGAATCATCTTAGATATCTTCTGTATCCCTTACTTTTATGGGCCCTAGTGCATTACATATATATATATATATATATGTTTATGTTGTAATATGTTTCATATTGATGAATTATATATATAATTCAACATGAAACATATTTTAATGTGGTCCTAAACTATTATATGTTTTGTGACTAAATAAGCAAAGCATGGAAATTATTATTATTATTACCCACTGGTTGCATGGCTAAATATGCCCGCAACACGTGTGTGTTAAAACAGTTGCTTCACCTTTTATTTCTCAAAGTTATTTTAATGTCGAGAGCTGGTCTCATTATTTTACACAAAGTTAAGTGGCACATAACAGGTCAGATAATCGTGGAGGGTATTCAGAGGGGAACTAACATTTGTGCTCGCTGTTGTTACATCGAAAGATGCCCCCCGATGTGGCGGTGGTGTTCCTGGCAGCCTGCTGACGGAACTCTGACACCACTGGCTGATTGAATGAGTGCACTCAGTGTTGGCAGGGGTACTGTAACGTGAACTAACAACAGAAATAAATGGCTTGTACGGAGCCTGCAGCGTAAACGCCAAAGTCTCCGACCATCAACACGAAGTTAGATTAGCCGAAGCGACAAGCTAGCACCAAATACTCTGCTAGCATCACGTTAAGCTAGCAAGTAGGTAAGATTAGCCGGTGGCTAATGTTAGCTGGCAAGTCTATTTATAGTGGACCTGTGTGCCATCAGTAGCGATTAGTATTGACAGCTTAATCCGAGAGGCTTTTGTGTATCCCATGATCTTGCAACGTTAGTTGCCTGCACCAAGATGTCCACCACTTCGTTGGATAAAGAATTACAGGAGCGACTGAGAGAGGCGTCTGCCATCGGGGACATCGACGAAGTGCGGACGTTGGTGGAGAGTGGAGTAAATGTTAATTCACAGAACGAAATAAATGGATGGTGAGTGTTTTGGACGAATACATGTGGTCGTCACTACGTCAAACGCGGTGGTTTGCTTCTCAGATTTGTAAATGCAACGCTTTTTATGCCTGTTTAAAAGTTCAGTGCAGTTAATATTACAGCCAGGTGTGTTGTTACAGTGTCTGTGTTGTCTTATCAGGCACAGCAAGGCTTGTTAGTCAGCCAGACCTACCTACTTTGTATCTTGATCATTCGGCCTGTCAGCTTGTATTTTGTGATAGTTTAAAGAATAAAGAGCCATTCTTCTAGTAATCTCAAAATAACAGAAGGGACCAGTGGAGTAAAATAAAATGTGAGTTGGCACATGGTTGCTCCAGTCATGAATATGCCAAGTGTATCCTACTACCTACTTGAATAACATATTATAAACCTCTTCCATATGCAAGGTTACAATTGTCATGTTCCTACATGTCCAGGCAGTTATGCAACGGAGATATTGACACAAGATTATTTTAGTATGCTAAAATAATTTACATGGATCTTGCCAGTCTGAGGTAATGGCTTTCATTCTGTACTCCAATGCCATACCAAGCACAGGGGCAGTTCAGGCGGTGTACGACTCAAACTTTCTAGTTGATGATAGGTGGAACCATGTGAATATCATTCTCAAATGATCTCCATTATAGACGGTTTTATACACTGTTCCCTCTCCAATAAACCCACCAGGACATGCCTGCACTGGGCATGCAAGAGGAACCACAAGCACATAGTGTCCTTCTTACTTGGTTGCGGAGCAGACAAAGAAATCCTCACGGCTAAGGACGAGTTGGCCTCACAGCTCACGTCCAAGCCAGAGATCAAACGACTTTTAGGAGGTAAGGTACACATTTTATTCCTGTCACATCATGCTAGAAGCCTTTCATTGTTGCTGGCATGTGATATATCAGTACCATGTACAGGTTACAACATGTATATGGTAGAGTATCTACAGCTGTTTGTGGTACTGACAGAGACCAAAGCTGGCTCTAAGGGACTAATTCTCTATTTCTTCATACACATTATTACCGCAGTTGAAGTGGACGAAGTGCCTGAAGTCAAGGAGCCTGAGTTGCCAATCATCCCCAACTACCTGGCTAACCCACCCTTCATGTATTCTAAGATGGATAACAAGTCAGAGCTCATCCAGGCCCAGCACCCTACACAGAATGGTTCTGGAGAGCACGATGATGACACACACAGTGATTCGGCCTCCCTTTCCCCGACTCATGAGCCTCAGAAATCCCAGAGCCTGCTGTCTGAAGGCCCCACTCCTCCTCCAAATCCCACCCCCCACAGCCACGCGCAGGCTGGGGAATTCATTCCTGTGACGGAGCAAAATGGCGCGTCACCCAGCCTGAACCCCTCCCACAACCACACTGTTAACTGCACAGTGCCCATGGACCTGTCAGTTGAGCCGCACCTTGTCAACCACGCAGACTACCCGCATGCGGTGGCACACAACGGCACCATGTGCTCGCCTCCCTTGGCCTCACCCAGCCCCAGCTTGGCCAGCAGCAGTGGGAGCCAGGTCCAGGCCCCGGTGGCCGGCGCTAACCCAACTATGAGCAGGCAGCAGTCTATCTCACAGCAGCTGAGCTACGGCCAGGCCGGAGGGCCCATGCCAGCTTTCCAGCCATTCTTCTTCACCAGCACCTTCCCTGTTAATGTGCAAGGTGAGGAAGTGATCGTGTGTTTTATTATGTCTGACCTCCTGTCCACACATGGGAACGTATATAAGTTGCATTAGACTTCATCAAATGGCCTCTGAATTGCGGCAGCAACAACAACAACTCCTGCTCCTTCTGATTCTGTACACTTATTCGCTTTCCTGTCGATAGTCAGATAAGAACTTCAATACCATTGTCATGAATCTGTCGTATCGTAAGTAATCTGTCATTCTCAAGTAGAAAGCTAGAGGCAGGCGATGATAAGCTTAGCTTAGCATAAATTCTTGGAAGCAGGGAGAAACAGCTATTAGTCTCTATCAAAACAGAAATATAAAAAGTTGTGGTTGTACAGGGAGTTACTCGCTGCAACTATTTCTTGGCTGGGAGCAGCGACCTCTGGATTTGTTTCATTGTAACCAGCGGAGACTCCATTAAGTTACTGCGTGTATCTAAGTGCGCCCACAAGTGTCGTGTTTGTTAGAGGCAAGACAGAGCCTGCCTCTTTGAGTTTGTTGCGTGTGAACCGTGAGGTAAAGCTGCTGCTTGTTCGTCATGGCTATGTGGTTGCGTGTTTTCAGGTAAGTGACCGATAAGAGCACAGACACATTCTCATTTGCGTGTGTGTTGGCAGCAAACTTGTCAAACCAGAAAGGATTGTTGCTGGATGTAGCCTTTTCCTCTCAGTATGATCACTGAACTGTCTCAGGCTCCCCCTAGCAACAACCCAACACTTGTCATTTTTTAAACAAGAAGTATTAGAGCAAGTATTTCTTTTTCATGTGCATGTGGGTAATGAAACGGACGTCATTATATCATGAACTGTAGAATTGCCAATATTTTGACAGAATTACTAACATAAGACAAATCTTTCAGGAGAATTAAAACAGGTATAATTAAATCAGTGACTCTCACCTTGGGCCATGTCAGTCTTCTTATTAAAAAGCATCTTTGTTAACAGAGAGGTATCACTGTGGTACTTCTCTCTAGAGTTGGTGCTCAAGGTGCGCATCCAGAACCCCAACGCACGGGAGAACGACTTCATTGAGGTGGAGCTGGACCGCCAAGAGCTCACCTATCGCTCACTCCTGAGGGTCTGTTGCCGCGAGTTGGATATCAGCACTGAGCATGTGGAGAAGATCCGCAAGCTGCCAAACACCATGTTGAGAAAGGTACAGGGAAGAAGGCCATGCATACTATACACAACCTTGTGTTGTCGACCAGTGTCAGGCTCCCGCAAGGGAACGTTCAGGATACTGCATGTTACAGCGACAAACACAGAAATACACACACATTCATGTGCAAATTTAAAAGATGCTTAGCTCATAATGGCAAAATATTGATCTTTCCACTAACAGGAAGTTTCTCCACTCTTGTTCATCTTCAGTATTTTCTGTAAAAGTGTTCAGAGAACCAATTTGCTTCAGCTACTGAGTCACAACTCTGTCCAATCTGAACACACACACACACTTGATATGCATATGCTCAGTGTGACACTTTATGAGGATGCCATTACCGATTGCGAATAATCATCCGTACATCATGTTTTTCATTCAGATGTATTCCAGTGATAGTTGTCTGTACACGCGTGCATATACTGTTCTCCAGTCAGTGCCACTGGTTCAGATCTGGTGTTGGGAGTCCCGGGCTCTGCACAGTGGTTGCCCACTGCTCCCTTGAGGGATGGGTTAAATGCAGTGAATGAATTTCGTTATGTGTATGTGACAATAAAGTATACCTCACCTTACACTGCAAACACAAACTGCTAATAGCTAACTACTTTAAATGGTGCCAATATGCCAAAATGTAAACACCTATAGGCTAGAAAAAGCAGGGCTCAATTTGGAGCCCGCAGCTACTTAACTGACATGGAAACGTTGCACTTCTTCTTCACATCCCCCAAAGCATTATGGAAACTGTAGTTCCAAACTTGGAGCATAATTATCCCCCAAATAGAAGTAAGACAAAGAATAGAAGTGACTAAATCCATTATGAATACACACACAGGTGCATCTAAAAAAATGTATCGTGGAAAAGTTAATTGTCCAGAACCAGACTGACAGATTCAAGGCTCAGGAAACCTTTGCAGGTGTTTTGAGTTAATTTGCTGATTAGAGTTCTTCTGAGGTCGATTTTTGTATCATAAATTCATTATTCTTAAATTCTAATACGTTTTGATTTCCATGAACTGTAAGCCATAATCATCTAGATTAAAACAAAAACAAAAGGCTTGAAAAAGGGGGGGTGTTAGTTTCAAACTGACACACTATGTAAAGTATGTTTTTGAACGCTGAGGGACGACAGCTCCCCCGCTACAAGCACTGGTTTGGTATTGACTGCACACGGAAGAAAAGTGGAGATCAGTTTGGGACTACATCTGAACCATTAGTCGACTCGCACATCACATAAATAACAGCTTTTTGTATCGTAGTGAAATAGATTTGGTGATCAGAGTAGGCTAACCTGCATGTTGTCACAGTGCTGCCTGTCGTCAATATCTTGAAGCAGTTTTGCTCTTAGGTGTGTCCGCCTCCTTCTCTCTCTCAGACTCGTGCACATTGACGCTCTGATTAAGTTGAGTCTAATTTAATAAGTTGAATCTTGAAGTTGAAATTTAAGTTCAGTCTAATTTAATATTAGATGTTGATTGATTTTCTGCCAGAGGTTGTAGAGGTAGAAAGAATGAGACCTTTTGTTGGCGATGATGTAAAATACAGCGTGGTGGTCCATAAAGCTGAGTTGCTCTTTTGATAATCAGTTAAATGTCTTTTCTTTTTTCATGTAAAAACACCAAAGATTTGCAGGTTTCAGCTTCTCAAATATGAGCATTTGACTATTTTCTTTGTCACATATGATAGTAAGATGAATATCCTCGGGGTTAGGACTAATGATCAGACAAAACGAGCAATGTGAAGATTGTCATACTGTGCTCTGGGAAATCATTATTTACAGTTTTGTGACATTTTATAGACCAAAAAGTGAAGCGATTAAATCGAGAAAATAGTCAGTCGTTGCAGCCCTAGGGTCTTTAGCAGGTGAATCTGTTGTTGATTTAAATGTAATTTACCCTTTCCTGTCCAGGACAAGGACGTGGCTCGGCTGCAAGACTTTCAGGAGCTGGAGGTTGTGTTGGAGAAGTCAGAGGGTCTGTCCCTTTTCTCTGGGACTGGGGGCCTAACAGACAGACCCTGCTACAACATGAAGGCCTCCCGCCTCACCTACTAGAGCTGCCGCAGAGCCCCGAGGTCTCCCTGCTTATGATGGGCCTCCGTAGCTACCCTCAAGCAACCATAACTAGTTGCCTGCCCAGATCCCTTGTTACAGCTTTGTCCGGCTTTGGTGTTTCGCCAATTTCCTAACTGGGATTTGTTTTTTCAAGTTCTGTAGCTATTGTCCTCCTCCCCATCCTCCTCTGGCCCTCCTGCTGCTTTAGTGTACCCGACCAGTTGTAAGCGATTACTGATGCATGGTGTCCTCGATTATGTGCGAAAGTATTTGGGCCCCTCTCTCCTCTCTTTATCTCTTTCTCTCCTTCCACTGCACTTTGTGCCAAGGCTCCAGTGGGACATTAGAGGGAGACGTCAGCTTGTTTTCCTTACGGACAGGACTTGAATGGGATTCTGCAATAGCCTTATAAGGACACATCACCTACACACCGGCTGTGGACTGTGGTCAAGGAGGAGATTGGTCCAATAAGACCAAGAGCACAGGGCGACAGGAAGGGTTTACATAACTCTTACTGATAAGTCCATCATCAGTCCACAGAATAGGGCGGGTTGCAGCACAGTGGACTTCCACACAGCAACTGCAATTCCTTGCAAACTGACCCGTAGAGTGTTATCAGATAATTCGCTGGCGTACACATTTTCATACATGCTGTAGGTATAAACCTTAGTGTCTTTCCAGCAGAGGACATCCATCACTGGCCTGATTCTTAAAATGGAGGTAATCTCACGCCATGTGAGACTTGGGCATCTTTGGACTAATAGTACTTTTAATTGCTGAACACACATAAAGTATGCTTTAATCTATATCCACACAAGGATGGACACATTTAGAGTTGGAGTACTGTTTTCCCTTACATGTTTAAATCATCCAGTCATACACTATGGGGAAGGGAATACTGGTTTAAATGTTTGCTTTTCATGTCAGACAAAAACTTAGAGATACATGTGCAACAGCTTGAAGCAGGACAAGTTGTTTTCATTTTATTTCCTACAATGCGTTACCACTTGTGCTTGGCAGGGTGTGAAATTCAGTTCAGTCAGCATAACGCTTAAAACTGTCAACTGTGAAGACTTTCTTTAGAACTTTTGAGTTATATTGATCCTTACTAATGAAGCGTGACCATGCATTGCGCTTTAGAGTAACGAGGCTTGAGTCTCATTAAAGGTTGTGTACTTATCATATAAATATAGCCTTCTGTCAGATATTTTCCGTTGCTGTCCTTCTGTTTGACTGTGATTAGAATCAGAATCGAAACCAAAAACTAGTCTAGTCAGCGAAGAGAACTCCAGAATAAACTATCACTGCTTCAGGAAAAAAAGCCTTGTGAAGAGGAAACATGACGATCTGTTTATGACACTTTGTTTTATGGTTAAGTGCTTCCTTATTCTTCCAACAGTGATCCAAATTAATCTTTCTGATGTCTTTGTTGCCCGTGTCATCTCACTTTAAACCTAGGCTATCTACATGGTGACTAGATTTCTTTAAAACTTAAATACTGGAAGCAACACATAATATCAATATATCTGGCTTCAGTTTCTTTGTCAAGGCCAGTCTAGTGCTAATCTTTAATTTTTAATTAAAAGACTATAGATTTTAATGTTTTCTCTTTGGTTGTGTGAAAAGAGGTGTTGCTGGCTGACTTCAATGGTGACTGACAAGATTTAAAAAAAAAAACAAAAATAAAAACATTCTTATACTCTATATTAAGAGTGTAACTGGGTCAAGACGCACAGCCATGTTGTGCCGGACGGTAATGTTTATGCTGCTTTCATCACCACTATATGTCCCAGTAATTCTCATTGCTGGGATTCATTTATTTGAAGCAGTGCAGTAGGCGGCCACTACAAATTCCCTACGATCAACACTTTTCTTACCCAGTGGTAACTGTTTACTGTTAAAATGTATACCTGAAGCTCTTACTGTATTTGTTTTATGATATATTTTTTATTAATTTGTATAATTTTTTTAACCAGCTAGGCCTGTTGTGTTTGTGTCAAAAAATTAAGTCTTACTACCGAAGAAAGAGTTGGGATGAATGTGCTGAGACGATATTGTTGAAGTCAAGTGCAATGTGGGGGGAAGAATGTGTTTCCAGAAAGTTAGCTGTGAGAAGAAAGGATTACCAAGAGTGCATATTTTTATGTTCCCAACTTTGTTAAATGCTTTATTATTAAATGAAGCTGTGCCACACGTTTAATGCAGGAGCTTGGTTGAGAAGGTGGGACAGTGTGTGGAGAATACACCCCCCTGGCCGTTGTGTTCCCCGGGTGAGTGTCAGGTTTGAAATGATTTTTTTTGTTTGTGTTTTTTTATACAGGATCTCCTTTGATTCTATGGGAAGGAGAAAACTAACATTGTATTTGTGGGGTTGCTTATTGTTCTAGAAAAAGCAGAATACAGTTTGACTTAACCTATGCATTCAGAGTCTGATATTTTTATATACAGTACGTCCTGTGTACTTGTAGAAATAATCTTAGGCACTGTCAAAGTTGTGTTTTTTCGTTCTCAAGAAAGTATGTATCTGTTCTTTGATAAAGCATGTTGAATCACTTGATCTCTTCCCTCTTTGTCTCTCAGACTGACCGTGTGTCTTCTAAAAGCATATTAAGTCTGACTAATGTAATGACTATACTAGTGTAATAAGTTTGAGTATCTTAATTCTCACTTTAAATGAAGGGAACAGTTACGTGTGTTATGTTGCCTTTGTTGCAGGTGTGTGTGTGTGTGCGTGCGCACACAGACAGGATGCGAGAGTAAAATCCCCAGTAACTCATTGAGATGTGTGTTTCAGCTGAGAGCCACTAGAGGGAGCTGAAGAGCAGATACTGGCATTAGATGAGCCACACTGTATGAGAGGGTTTGCCACTTTAAGTCATAATAGTGTTTTGTTTTTTCTTTTGCTTGGATTTAATGAATTCATAAAAAGTACTTTAAAACCTGCTGTTTGGATTCTGGTCCGTTATATTGTTTCACTGTCATGCACCACTGTGGGGATACCCGTGTAGTAGTGTGCTAGCGGACCCTCCTGCAGTACTCAAGCGCTTAAGACCAAGTGAATATGAGGCTATAATCCGCCGTCTCATTTCAGAGCCTTTAATGGAAAGTGAATGCTGACCAACTGACAATGATAAACTCTTAATTAATAATTAAGAAGAACAGTTCCCATTCAAGTGTACAAGTACTAAATGAAACCTGTCCTTCTCTACTTCACTGATCTCACAAAAGATGATTCAGTTTAGGAAGAATGAAACTATTAGCTATGGTTGCGTTAATGATTTCATTATTGAATTCTAGATTTAAAAAAAAAACATTACAAGTTTAGCTTTTAATGAATTCCTACCTGCAGATTGATTCTAATAATGATGAATAATAATTGTTGGTTTGATTAACATTTCTAACCTATCAGCAAATTGGTGGACTATGGATAAAATCCTGTATCATGGTATATGCAAATCTATTTGTCAGTATAGGTATTTATTGAGATGCAGCACATTTTCTGGGAAAAGTCCTGGAAGCTGTATAATAGGTAGAAAGATCTGTTTTTCACTAATCAAGCAAATGAAATAGCTGCCCTATAAAGTACTTCATCACATTGATGCAGAAAATCTCTAAATATGTACTGCTACTCAGTGATTTGCTGTATTGCCCTCAATGAACTAAGACAAACAAAGTTATGTAAGGGAGAGATAACTCGCCTTAAACAATATGACAACATCTCTTGTATCGTCTCGCAGTATACACGGTAAGGTCTGCAACCATTTTTATACACAGTCCACTATTTTCAGTGGCTCAAATGTACATTTTGGACACATTACCAATCAGATAAAATGTTCAGTTGGCAGTGACTGCCAGAATTGTGGAACCTGTGCACCAAATGCTGGGTTTCTTCATTTATGATGCCTTTATTGGAGCTGTCTTCAGTTGTTGTTAGTTGTTCTAACTGTTGCTATTCTGTAGTAAATACTTTCAAATTACAACGGAGAGTCTGCAATTAAAGCCCATATTCATTATATAACCAACCTGTTTTGGTAATGGTAAACCGCTAAAATAAGAATTGTGTCAGTGTCCAAATATATATGGACCTAACTGTATAAGCCTTTCATCACCAAATGCACATAATCAATTCATCCAGCAAGTAGCTGGGATGTCGCTGTCATTCAAAAAAAATTTTTTTTTTACACAAAAAGTCTTTATAAGAAGGATTTTGACAGCTGTTGAACTATGTTTCTTGTATTTTCTCCTCAAGTGAAATAAAGCTGAAATTTTAAATAGAGAACTGATGAAAATCTGTTAAATCAAGTTAATCTATTTGCTGCTCAGATACATATTTTCACTCATTGGTTTAGATTTCCTTTAAATGGTTAATTTAACATGTGTGTTTATTAGTACTTATTATGTGCATTATTAACACTAATAAAAGGCATTTCTGGAAATGTGCCATGTTTGAAAGTGCGGCATTGTTGTGCCGTCCAGCTGTGGTTTTGTCTTTGGCCTGTCCATTCACTTTTGACCTGCATTTGCACAACAAGCCGGTGTTGTACACTCTTTTGTTATGTTCCCTTTTTGATTTAAAGAACATAAACAACATCTAAGTTATGGTCATACCGGCACACTGTGTATCTGTGAAAATCCTTAACCTCTTCGGTGAAACGAATACAATAGTGTTCATGTGGTGAGCAGATGTTCAGATGCGGCAATCTGGAGAGTACAAATATTACATAATCTGAGCAGAATGGTGTTGATAAAGTGTGTGTGAGTGTGTGCAATCTAAACATAGGGACAGAGGAATGGAAGGTAATCAGGATACATATATATACATATATGTATTTCACTGGATGCCGGCGAATCTACATGCCTGTCCGTCGTTGTGTTGTGTGTGTGTGTGTGTGTTGTGTGTGTGTGTTGTGTGTCTAGACTGGGGCTGAGGAATCAGCTTAGGGCCCTGCTGTGGCTGGACGTGTCTCTCTCCTTTGTTCCGGAGTGAGACACTCATAATAAGCTTAGTATGAACAGTCATAACACCTTCATTGTTTTGAATCAGCTCCGCAAGCTTCCCAGGCCTCAGTCATGGGCAAGAGACGCTGTAGACCGGCATGGTCAAGAACCCCTAAGAGCATTTTATAAATGGAAGCAGAAGGCGACGTTACTCACAGGTACGTGCCTCGGTTGATGTGCTTGGACTGTGGCCCTTGGTGCAATTGGTGCACCTCTCTGACAGGCATAATGCGCAAAGCCAATATACAGAGCTACTTATTTAAAACACAAATACATGCATGACATTGTAAAGCCTCTTAATGGTGGAGTAAGATGTACAGTAGCTTATATGTGTATATATCCCAACAAATTGGGGGACCCCATGAGTGATCTGTGCCTCTTATCTGCAGTGCTGTTTACTTCCAATATGAATATAATAAGTCATGAATCCGCTGTTTGTATCAAAAGCACGATGCAGCTATTTGTCCTTCCAGCATGTATAAGGCCAACAGCCTGAAAAAGGTCCAACTATAATAAAAGTGCTTTACAGTGACCACTGTAAAACATAGACAAGTTGGATAAAAATCAGTGTCACACAGAGTGGTGTGCAACGAATAAAACCTTAAACAAGTAAATGTACAAAAAACTAGACCCAATATGCCCACAAGGCCTGGAACCTACTGAGGAAGTCTTTTCCAAATACAATACGTCTTTAGATTACATTATATGAAATTTATTTATTTTATTTAGCTGACACTTTTACAATATGCATTCAACCATGTGGATGCAACCCAAAAAATTGCAAGAATCATGCAAGTACATAAACTTGATCAAATATGCTGGATTTACAAACAATAACAAACAAAGAAAGCGCTTCATTTTTATTTAATTGTTTTTTGATTTCTGCTTTGCCTGTATGAAAGCAAAAACCATCAAGTCTTCATGTTGCGAGAAAATATACATTGATGGAGACATCACGTGAGTTGCAAAGCGGTTTTGAACCGGGCTCAGAAAGATGGCGAGGGTGCACAGAGAAGTTCAAAGTCAAGGTCTGTTTGCAGACAATCCATGTAGCTGAAGCCAGAGAGACTGTCGGAGTGCCCTGCGTGGGTTTCACTGTGTGGCCTCATTCAATATGTGACATGCCCCGTAGCCCCAGTGTCGAGTAGGCTGGGAATGCAGGGTCTTGAGGGGTGAAGATTAGGGGTGGAGGGCCTGAGGGGGCGAGTGGGAGAGCAGACACTGAAAACACAGCTTGACTGTGTTTGTGCATTTGCATGCAATAGTGAGTGTGTGTGTGTGTGTGTGTGTGTGTGTTTAAAATGAGTAAGATGATATGTAATCTGTATTTCCATTTTCTCTAAGTAAATGCTTGAAAAATGTTGGTTGGTTTTTACCATATTTTTTATATTGTGTGTGTGTGTGTGTTTTCAGAGAGAGCTCACAGAAACAGACTGCAGGGTTCAGCCTGGAGAGCACTGGGCCTCTTTGGGCACAGCAGGGGCTCAGCTTGGGAAGCACGGACTCCATACTCACACACACTCTCACACACACACACACACACACACACACGCACACACAGCAAGGCTACTAAAATGTTGAATTATTTGTTCTTCTAAAGCTATTTGAGCTCAATGGTGTTCCTGAATTACGATAAGGATGTGTCACTGTTTGATTGGTTGTATGATGCTTTTGTTTTGTTCTCTCCAGCCTGTTTATTTTGTTACAAAGCCCCATTTTCTGCAACAATTCCTGGTATTGGCTTTTGAGGAACAAACCAGTTTTTCACAGCGCGGTATCAAGCTGTCTGTACTACTTGTGACTTCTTCCATGTCAGTATTGTGATGGTAGGAGCCTGATGAGCCTTGAAGCTAAAAGTATTTCCATTTTAGCGATATGCCTTTTGTTAGTTTTTCCCTAACTACATCACTAACACTATATTCCAACACTGACACAATGCATTACATGTGAAAGGGCATGTAAGCAGTATTTTACGATGAACTTGTATGTAGTCATAGTTGGGATAAGTAATGATCAAAATATCAAATATCAAAATATCAATATCAATAGCATTGTATTTTTGTACACCATTCCATGCATATGCTCATCAATACCACACTTCACTAGTTGGGGTGTTGCCAAAGTTTTGCAGTGGTTGATTCATTTAAGCCACAGAATGAACTATGACACCCAACTGGAGGACATTTTACAGCACGTGCTGTAACAAATACAAACTTAATTGTTTGTGGATGCACATTTTGTCACTTGAATCAGTTTAACCTGAATAGTGCATTATGAGATATGGAAAATACAGAATCAACCACAGTTCAGTGAATGTGACACTCAATGCGGCCATATTCACTATAACTTTGTGTGATTCTACATCAGCCACATTCGTTCATTGTGTTTCATTATAGTAAATAATTTGTTTGGTCTAAGCTGTATGCAAAATGGTGCATCCAGTTTGGCAGAAATTGAACTCATAATATCTAAAACAGTGCATGTATGTGTCTGTGAGCTCTCTCTGAAGTGGATGGTATGGCACCACTATTTGGTGCACCAATATAATGTTTATCATCTGGAAAAAAAAATGTGTGTTGGTCTTGGAGTTTTTGAGGTACGGAAACTTTTGGAGAAAAAGAAAAGGTGGAGGATGAAGGAGAAGAAAAAGGAGCATAGAGGGTTTCACCTAATTACTATCTAGAATGAGGCACCATAGTACAAATAAGTAACTATCAATTAATAACACACCTCTACACTCAAATTTACTCAAGCAGTTTACATGGGCCTTACTGCACTGAGTTTGGTGCCATCTTCTGGAGACAGACATTTTATTCAGATGGACAGGAGAGATTTTACAGCTAGATGTTTATCATGCAGTAACATAGTGAGCACCATTAACAAGTGGGAGAGGTTTGCCTACAGAGCTTTGTGTCTTTCTTTTTTCCTAACCCTAGGTGCCTAAACCAAAAATAAGGCTTCTCCCATTTGTACAGCATTATCACACAGGCTACTGTGTTTGATTTTATGCATATGGAAAGACAGAAGATTTTTTAGAGTAGATATATGCAAAGGATCTTCTAGAATGCACACTGATTGTATATTACAAAATAAATTTCAGTAGCTTATTTCTTTACACCTATTTTTAAAATGTATGAAGATCCAAAATGTTTACTTAAGTAATAAGTAAAGTTAATAAGTTATCGACTGTACTTTTTAGAGTATAGCTAAATGTTTCCTTCTCATTTGCACTGACTTTGCAAGCTAAGGGTTAAGGCAGCCAGCGCCTTACGCACAGGTGTCTCGCCAGTCCTCTGTGAGACAGCGCCTGCAAACTGTTGGCGAACAGTTTTTTTTTTTTCCCCCCACTTTAATTAAGTTGATCATAACTGTAACTCAGCCGGGGTTTGCTGTCGGACTAGACAGGCCACTGTAATTCATGTAGTTAGATCTTAAGTGGGTTTGCGCACAGCAGCCCTAATCTCTTGCTACTATTAAACGTGGAGCGACTAACCTGGAGAGCTCTCCACAGCGAGACCGGTCTCGCACGCTCCTCTTATCGCTATCTTTATGTTGCATCCGATTCCAGTGGTCAAACAAATCATTGCGCGACAGTTTGTAGATATTTTGCAGAGGTTTTTTTTTCTTTAAAACTTTAAAGTCGTGTTAAACTTTTGGTTTTCAAGATTTTAGTGCCCGTTTCGTTACGCGCCGGATATGTGGTGGATGCTGTTTCCCCGATGGATTTGGTTTCTTCTGGGACATTGTTACGCCATACTCCTTTATATGGACAACTGCCGTGTGAGAGCGATGCCCATGTCTGTGGCAAAAGTGGTGTACTCTCACGCAGGTCTGTGCCCAAATGACCTGAACCCCAACCTGTGGGTGGATGCTATGAGCACCTGCATGCGCGAGTGTGAATCTGACCAGGTGGGTTGACCTGCAGCTGACGGTGATGTAGCCTGCTATCTATCTATCTATCTATCTAAATTACATTAGAATACTTTTCAGTCTATTCATGAGGCGTTCAAAATTGTCAGATTGTCTCAGTTCCCCCAAAATCCCTGTTTTCCTTAGCATGTATGCGTTCCTGCCTGAGAGGGTTAAAATAAAAATAGCAAGAAGAAACCTAATTCAACAAAAAATAATTTTAGTGGTTAGGTAATGTTACCCGTGTTACATTTTTTTTTTACTGAATTTACTTTTTTATTCATGCTGTGTCATGCTGACCAGCTATTGGTCAAAACACATCCACACTGAAAGTATACATTCAAAGAACCCTCTGATCTAAATTCACCACAGTGAAATCTGCAGGTGAAGTTTTATTGAGAAGGATTTCAGCAGTTTTGTGCCGTGTTTTAATTCAAACTGTAGCCTATCTCAGCTGTTAAAATCATCAAATGCTGGTATGTGCTACAAACGTTCTGTTTCTTCTCCAACTTTAGGACTGTGAGTCCTTTGAGAAGTGCTGCCCTAATGTCTGTGGTAACAAGAGCTGTGTGGCAGCACGCTATATTGACATTAAGGGCAACAAAGGCCCCGTTGGAATGCCAAAGGGCGCCACCTGCGACAAGTTCATGTGCTCCCAGCAAGGGTCCGAGTGCGACATCTGGGACGGCCAGCCTGTCTGTAAGTGCCGGGACCGCTGTGAGAGAGAACCCCACTTCACGTGTGCATCTGACGGCATGACATATTATAACAAGTGCTACATGGATGCAGAGGCCTGTTCCAAGGGTATCTCTATCTCTGAGGTCACCTGCAGGTAACATGTTAAGTATTTTAGATCTCTACTATTTGTTTTTGGTGTGAAGAGGTAAAGTTGTCTTGTTTTAGTCCTCAAAATTAAGACCTTTTAAAAATAACTTTTTTTCCTGGCTGTAGCACAAAAAAGATGTAATATGTAATATGTTAATATAGTAACTAAAGACGAGCCTTTGACATATCCTGGCTCTGATTAATTCCTTTCTTATTCAACCTACCTACAGGTACCACCTGACCTGGCCAAACACCAGTCCACTCCCCGCGGAGACCACCTTACATCCCACCACTGCCCTCCAGACCACCCTCCCAGCTGACATCCAGCTCCCCACCATACACAGCGGCCCCACCCAACAGGCTGTTTTTGAGGGTGAGACAGCGAGCTTCCTGTGTGAGGTGTCTGGGAAGCCAAGGCCAGAAATCACCTGGGAGAAACAACTGAAGGGCAAAGAGAACACCGTAATGAAACCCAATCATGTCCAAGGGAACGTCGTGGTCACCAACATCGGCCAGCTGGTCATATACAATGCGCAACTTCAGGATGCCGGCATCTATACGTGCACAGCCAAAAATGTTGGGGGTAGTGTATCATCACACTTTCCCTTGGTAGTGATCAAGAGAGAAGTGAAAGGTAAGAATGCAGAGGGGAATAGCACCAACCTGCCATTTCCAGCTGAAGAGTGCCTTAAGAGTGCAGACACAGATGACTGTGGAGAAGAGAGCATGAGCTGGTACTATGAACCAAAGAGGAACAATTGCTTCACCTTCACTTACAGTCAGTGCAATAAAAACCGTAACCATTTCGACACCTATGAAGACTGCATGCTGTCATGCGGTGCAGAGCTGGCGGCTCCCTGTAGCCTACCGAGCCTCCAGGGGCCTTGCAAGGCCTATGAGCCTCGCTGGGCTTATAGCAGCAGCCTTAAAAAGTGCCAGTCCTTCGTGTATGGCGGCTGTGGTGGCAACGAGAACAACTTTGAGTCTAAAGAGGCCTGCGAAGAGATGTGTCCCTTTCCGAAGAACCACAACTGCAAGATGTGTAAAACCCGAGCCAAGATGGTCACCAGCTTCTGCAAAAGTGACTTTGTGATCCTCGGGCGTGTGACTGAGCTGACTGAGGAGCAAGAGTCAGGCCACGCGTTGGTGACAGTGGAGGAGATCTTGAAGGATGACAAGATGGGTCTGAGGTTCTTTGGCAAAGAGCCCTTGGAGGTGACTCTTCTGAACATGGACTGGAACTGCCCCTGCCCCAATATCACTACAGCCAACGGGCAGCTCATCATCATGGGGGATGTTCACAACGGGATGGCCGTCCTACAGCCCGACAGCTTTGTTGGCTCCTCCAGCACTCGTAGAGTCAGGAAGCTACGTGAGGTTCTCCACAAGAAAACCTGTGATTTCCTTAAAGATTTCTCTGCCGTCCAGTAAAGTCTCACACTCCACTGACCTCACCAGTAACTGCTAGTAAACACAAAACTAGTAAATTATCTGTATCATTGGAGGTTGCCTGTTTCAGATGTTTTTCCATACATACTTCTTTTTCCTTATTGCTCAGTAGATCTCAGAAAATTGCTCCTCACAGTTTTACTGTTGTCACTGATGCTTTTTGTCAGTTGTTTTCATTCATGACTTCTGTGAAGAAGTAGAAAGAAAAGTCTATTTTTTTTTTTTTACTGGAATCAAGTTTTGATGGCCACACCTAGGGTACACTGTCTGGAAAGGGCAGTTAGAAGGGGATTTAGTGTTAGCAACAAGCATTTACCCTGTACAAAGTATTTAATCTTTATAGTGGTTCACTAAAATGGCATTATATTTGCTCTCCATGTTATCTTAAACAAACTAATATAATTCATTTAGCAGTATTTTTATAATATGACTGGTACGTTTGCTTTATGTATTTTGTGGGTTATCACAAAAAAAACAATATAAAGAAACACTGTGTAACATCTGTCCAGAGCACTTGAGCTCACAAAGCCTCAGATTATGTACCAGAATCAAATAAGCTCTTTGGTTTCATATTTTGTGGAATCTGTTTTGATACGTTTTTATTTTCAGTTTTTCAATACAGAATATGTATGTGGACTTCTGTACTTTGTATTTATTTTTCTTGATCTATTTCCTAGGGTATATATATATATATA
Organism: Micropterus dolomieu; assembly: GCF_021292245.1. NCBI lineage: Eukaryota > Metazoa > Chordata > Actinopteri > Centrarchiformes > Centrarchidae > Micropterus > Micropterus dolomieu. The sequence goes on from NC_060151.1 coordinate 14,852,827, forward strand.
TCCCTAGGAGCAGTGTCTCTCTATATGAATCTAATTTAATTAATTACACATTAATTACATAGAGAGCATATTTTTATGTTATATACTAATTCATTCATTAAAAATTGCAAAATGAATAAAGATGATTTAGAAAATACTACAGATGTCTTTGCTTTGTGATGCTGTTCTGCTGTTCCATGTTAAATACAAAATACCCAACATGCTTACAGCCTATCAAAAGGCTCATGCAGGCGGTGCATGTGCTCTTCTGTAGTTGACATCCCTCCATCCATGTCCTCCTCCTTCCACTTGTATTGCACACACACACAGGGCCCTGTCTGAAGCAGGTCACATTCCAGCCCAGCTGTGGTGGCCTGCAGAGCTGTGTGTTATGTTGTGTCTGGGTCTGGGGCCCTTGCATAGCACACACCCCACCGGCCATCCATTGGCCTTGGGCGGCCCCTTTCATGTGCAAGAGGCCGGGGTGAAGGGGAAGAGGAGGAGGAGAGGGATGTTGGCTGACTCTCTTTCTTCCACTCACTCAGTTGGCCACATCTGTGTTAAAGGGGCATAATAAAGAACAGAGAGAGGAATGGAAGGAGTAAAAGGTCAAGGGGAAATAGGGGAATTTAACCCCTGAATTGAACTAAAGTTAGGATTGATCTCCATTTATACAAAATCATTCTTTAGAATTTCTAGCTTAGTTCATGCTGATGCTTGTGGCTAAATCCTGGTGTGGGAGACCAGCGGGGCATACAGGAAACAAAACATAAGGAGCCCCTGAATGTTTACCCCCCCCCCCCTCTGCTCTTATACCCCCTTCGTCAGCCCTCTCCCTCAACTGTCTGCCCACTCAGACCAACAGACAGCCAGCCTTGGGTGGCGACCTCTGACCCTGCTAATGAAAAAGAGGCCACCAAGGAAAAGGCCATTTTCATTAGAACTGTTGACAAGTGTTAAGTGACTGGCTGAGCTCCAGACTTTCCATGCAGCCCCCTTGATGCCCTACACATAACACAGGCGGCTGCTGATTTTAGTATCAAGTTCACTTAGAGACCACCAGACAGGCAGCCTGCCAGACAGACCATAATAACAAGCCAGACAGCCGTAGGCACAATTGGGGGGGGGGGGGGTATGGGGTGCAATGCCCTCAGTGACACAGTATCAGTGAGGAACTCATTTCAGGGGGATGCTCAACTTTTTGTTTCAAGACAACTAATACACATACATTTTCATTGCTTGTCTTGCTCTGGAAATAGACATATTTTTCACATAATATGCATAACCCACAGATGCTCATCATTACACAAACTTGGATGGAAAAGTTAGGTGAAAAGCCGATTTATTCAAGACAGCTCCGCCGATTTAGCATCGCGCTCCTATAACACTGTCGGATTCACAATAGACAGTTTAAAAGATTGCAATGAGCAAAATCTGGGGTGCAGAGAGGTATCATGCTTTTTATTTCAAGCATTGTTCTTTGTTGTCAAAACCTGGTGCCTACATTACCCACAATGCCAGGAGCCTCAAGCGGATATAGACTAGGGCTACAGAGGTCTGGTAAGATCACTTTTCTCTAACTCCACACCCCCTTACAGGAGCCACAAAAGGCTTTATAAAACTCATACTTAACGTATGCAGTAGTACAAGTACTCCGCACTGCAGTTGGTTTTGCATTGTGTCATGTCTGTGTGTACAATATTTCAATAAGTAGATAGAAATTAAGAAAACTGTATTACTGCTTTTTCTGCAATTCTCTCAATTCAGTTGTCCACTGGGTGGAAGCACAACACTTTACAAAGCTGGTGATAGGGTGAGCTCACTGCTGGTTAAGTCTTTGGTATGTGTCATATACAGTTTTCCTTCATGAGCAACAGTTGATAGTTATTTACTGTACATCACAATACTGTGTACAATATTAAGCTTAACAAATCAGTTTAACTCATACCCAGCCATCAAGAATGTGAGAAGACCCCATATATGAGCCCCACTATATTGAAATATATTTGGGTAAGGCAGATGGAAGCACTAAAATCAAGAAATTAACGGTTTGTACTGGAAACAGGTTGAAGTGAAACAGGTATTTTTTTACTTGCTTGGACATATTATGTTATTTAGGACCTCACAATACACAGAATGAGTAGTTATATTGAAAAATAATTTTGGTGAATAATTGTCCTTTTACAGTACATCTCAGCTTAAAAACAGATTTTATTCAAAGATGGCAGCCAAGGCAGTCCATTGTGTGTTAGTATGTGAGATCTGTGTGTTTTTATGCAAGATATTTTATTTAATTTGGGCCTGAATGAGTGGAACTTTCCAAGAAAAACATCTCTCCTTCAGCTTGGATCTTTGGATGGTCCATTTTTTATTAGATGCCTTTGGATTGCCACAGAACTCTGGAAGTCTGGACTGTTTGAGGCCTAGACCTACCTGGAATCCACCTGCTGCTGTAAAGCTCCTAAGAAGGACATAACACTTTGCGGATCTCCTAAGTGGGTCAGTGGTTGCCAGATTTGTATTATTCTGCTATTTCGGTGCAGATCAACACAAACTGTGGATTACATGCTTCATTTAAACCAAAATTAAGGACTCGCTCCTGCTGCTGGATTTTGGATTTTAAGGCCTAGTAGCACACTGACTGTCATAACTGTGGACCCTGGGTGAGATGGAGCGACTGCGCTTCTCCTGGTCTGCAGATTTGTCCACAGCCACTGTTTCAATCTGAGATTCCACACTGCTACCTTGTTTGTCCGCAATAAAACAGCAGATAAGTTGGCATCATGTATTTCTTTATAATTCTGATGCTTATTCATTGCAACCCGGGTCTAAATGTACCAACTGGGTACAACAGGGAGAGTGAATCCTTGTTGTACTTGTTAAACTCCAGGCAACTGTCAATTTCTCAGACGAGAATTCTTGAGTCACATCATCAGACAATCAGTCCACTTCATCAACTAAAGATTTACAACTCTGAAGGGCAAGTCAAAGAGGTCCCTGACTTCTTTCTCACAGTTTGCAGGTAAAAGTGGTTCTGATAATTCATCTCCTGTTAAACTAAAACTGCGTTGTATGGTGATGCTTTTACTGTTATCTGGAAATGTTCAGCCAAATCCTGGCCCTACTACCTCAGATTTCAAAAGTAGATGTGGCCTTGGTTTTAAACATTTAAATGTTAGAAGATCACTGTGGTCTACCCCCATCTGCTGCAAAAGTTGCTTTCAAATCTATTTCAAATATTTTACATGAATTAAATGACTCTGAATTCATCCTTATGGGTGATCTGAACTGGGACTGGCTTTCAGGGACGTCAGATTGTTTTAAAGACCTGTGTGACTCATTAAACCTAGTGCAACTCATTAATGCTCCAACAAGGCCAAATCCTAAAGCACAACATAAATCTACCTTGCTTGATTTAATGATATCAAATACATCTCACAAATACACCTCAACTGGCATAGTTTGCAATGATGTCAGCGATCATTGTGTAATTGCTTGTGTCAGGAATGATATTTTAAAGGTTTTCAAGTGCAGGCTTTCCTGCAGGATTAATCACAGTGATCTTAACAGAGTAACTCTGATTCCGTATGTTGAATTGGCATGGGAATATTTTCACTCAATTTTTCTGTCTATCTAATAAACATATTCCCATTAAAAAGTGTAGGATCAGTGGTAGGGAAAATCCAGAGCTAATTCATTTAAGAAATAAATCATGGGCCCAAGCTAGATTTTCAAACTCCTCTGCTGATTGGACTACGTTTAGAACCCTAAGGAACAAGTGCACCTTGATGATAAGAAATTTCAAATCAGAGTTTTATCTGAAGACAGTTACAGAGAATCTAAATAACCCCTCAAAATTCTAGAAAGTAATTAAATCTATGTTGCTTCAAACCTCCCTGAACACATTCTGGTTGGCTCAGATGAAATAAAGGATAAAGCTGCTATGGTCAGTCAGTTAAACAAACACTTTATCTGTGCTGGGACTGCAGTTGACAGCTCAAATGTAAATGCACCTGTCCCATGTTCTGCCACCACTGCAACTGATAGAAATATGGATTTGTTTGATTTAAAACTATTTCAGTTGCTCAAGTTTGTAAAGCTCTTAAAGGCATTGACTACAAAAGATCTGCAGGTCCCGACAATCTGGATCCTTATCTCCTAAAGGTGGCGGCAGATGTTATTGCTGAGTCTATTACTATCATAACACTGACGCCTTATTTGTAGATCTATCCAAAGCATTAAATGAATTGTTGTTGAAGAAACTTAAGGATGCTGGTTTGTGGCTTCTGTTCTAATGCTGTTAAATGGTTTAGAAACTATTTTGTATATCGGACTCAGAGTGTCCATGCAGAGGGCCACAAATCTGAGTTTCTTGAGATATCTAAAGGGGTCCACCAGGGGTCTATTTTGGGACCTATTCTCTATTTTTATAAATGATTTAGGTAAGGACATTCAAGCAAAAATACACTTCTATGCTGATGACACTGTCATTTATACACATGCTCCTACACAGGCTGTGCAAGAGTGTCAGACTGCATTTCAGTCATTACAAACTGCTCTGCTGAATTTAAAATTGGTTTTAAATCCTCAGAAAACTAAGTTCACGGTCTTCTTAAAAGCTTGCCTACAGTTGCTTGATGATCTTAGTATTTTTACATCTGATGGTAAATCCATTGAAAGGGTGCCCACGTACAAGTACTTGGGTATATGGAAAGACGACAAACTTTTATTTAATGTACATATTTCTAATCTAGTTAGGAAGATCAAAGTGAAGATTGGTTTTTATTTTAGAAATAAATCTTGCTTTACTTTCAATGCCAAAAAAAAACTTGTGGAAGCTACTTTTCTGTCTGTTATTGTTTATGGTGACATATTATACACGCACACAGCCTCCTCCATCTTACGGGGCCATGATGCAAAGTCCCTCACTCACCATTGCATTCTTTATGATCTAGAGGGTTGGACATCACTGACCACCTGCAGAAAACAGCACTGGTATATTTTTATATATAAAGCCATGCTAGGTAAACTTCCAGCTTACCTCTGTACCCTTCTCTGTCTCAATTCTGCTAGTTACCAGCTACGCTCCTCCAAGTGGTTGCTCTTTAATGTACCTAGGGTTTTGACAGATCTGGGGAAAACTGCATTTTCAAACTATGTACCCTGGGCATGGAATAATTTGCAAAAAGATCTTAAACTAGAAACATGTATATCAATTGATACATTTAAAAGCATCATAAAGAATGTGGGGAAGGAGACATGTGGTTGTTTTTCTTGAGAGGCCATTGTGTTTGAATAGATGTGTTTTTTGTTTTTGTTTGGGGGTTTTTTTTGTGAATTTTGTCACAATTGTATGTAGCATTTTAATATGTTGTGTTGATGTATGGCTGCTACCTTGGCCAGGTCTCTCTTGTATAAGATTTTTGATCTCAATGAAACTTCCTGGTATAATAAAGGTAAAATAAATAAATAAAATAAAAATTGTCAATTAAACACACACACATACAGTGTCACGTGCCCAATGAATGCCTCCACAAATCAGCCAGATGGTCTGGTAGATTTTGCCCAATGCACTGGATGTGTGCTAGTACTTGATATGTGCAACCACACACACACACACACACACACACACACACACACACACACACACACACACACACACATACACACACAGTGTCAATAGCTCTCCAGGGCACAGCTGGTCTGTGTGTTGGGTTAGACTAAAAACAAATGCCAGATGGGAAGGGATAGGGAGGGATAGGGACAGAATGACAGAAAGTCGTAAATTACCAAGATAAAATATGGCATACCACCACACTACATTCACGTACTCAACACAGAGAGTGCATAAGCGCAGTGGAATAATGTTACTGGTCTCTCTCTACTATGTCTCTCACAGAGGACATTTCATGTTGGAGTAGACAAATAACACATGACAGTTTTTGGTATTACATGGTTAAACAAACAAGCATACACAAAAGTACATGCTTGATTTTCTCATATAAATCTTAAAGACAAAATTTACAGTTGCAGTAAGGAAGCCCTCAGAACATTTACTACAGGTGAAGGACTGTGTATGGTCTGCACAAGGTCTACGTGTTTGCAAATGTCTGACTAGTAAAATATACACTCACCTAAAGGATTATTAGGAACACCATACTAATACTGTGTTTGACCCCCTTTCGCATTCAGAACTGCCTTAATTCTATGTGGCATTGATTCAACAAGGTGCTGAAAGCATTCTTTAGAAATGTTGGCCCATATTGATAGGATAGCATCTTGCAGTTGATGGAGATTTGTGGGATGCACATCCAGGGCACGAAGCTCCCGTTCCACCACATCCCAAAGATGCTCTATTGGGTTGAGATCTGGTGACTGTGGGGGCCATTTTAGTACAGTGAACTCATTGTCATGTTCAAGAAACCAATTTGAAATGATTCGAGCTTTGTGACATGGTGCATTATCCTGCTGGAAGTAGCCATCAGAGGATGGGTACATGGTGGCCATAAAGGGATGGACATGGTCAGAAACAATGCTCAGGTAGGCTGTGGCATTTAA
>NC_060151.1:14859463-14870990 GCF_021292245.1 Micropterus dolomieu
CCTCAAGGTTGTGCGTGTTGTGGCTTCACAAATGCTTTGCTGCATACCTCGGTTGTAACGAGTGGTTATTTCAGTCAAAGTTGCTCTTCTATCAGCTTCAATCAGTCGGCCCATTCTCCTCTGACCTCTAGCATCAACAAGGCATTTTCACCCACAGGACTGCCGCATAGTGGATGTTTTTCCCTTTTCACACCATTCTTTGTAAACCCTAGAAATGGTTGTGCGTGAAAATCCTAGTAACTGAGCAGATTATGAAATACTCAGACCGGCCCGTCTGGCACCAACAACCATGCCACGCTCAAAATTGCTTAAATCACTTTTCTTTCCCATTCTGACATTCAGTTTGGAGTTCAGGAGATTGTCTTGACCAGGACCACACCCCTAAATGCATTGAAGCAACTGCCATGTGATTGGTTGATTAGATAATTGCATTAATGAGAAATTGAACAGGTGTTCCTAATAATCCTTTAGGTGAGTGTACAATATGGTAGTGTGTGCCAACCAACAGAGAAGTGCGAGACAGGTTGGAGGATGGAAGATGAGATGTAAAACAAAAAGAAAACTCACTATAGGAGGAGGGGATGGACAAGAGGGCAAACAAGAAAGGTAAGGAGACAGGAGGGAGGCAAAGAGGACAGAGGGAGGACATAGAGGAGCAGAGGGTATGATGGTATAAGAGGGGCTGGGATGAGTGAACGATGAAGGCAGAAAGGTCATTGTAGCATAAGGAGGGTGTAAATTGTCAAGAACATAAAAGTGCTGCTGTCGACTCTAGGGGATTCTTTTTCCCCCCTTATCTTTCTACTTTCTAAAAATAGTACCTGCTCAATGTAATGGGAAACTAGAACACTGTTACTTCTCACATCCATCTAATGGGGAATGCAGCCTTTCTACTTTATGACTGCTGATGGCTCTTGCTGGATGTAGGGACTCTGCTGGTTGCATTAAATATTCCTATTTACATAATTGGATTTTTAGCACCAAGACTGAACTTTGATATATGACATCAGCAATGAAAGATTTGTAATATATTCATGTCTCAAAGACACAACACAAATGCACAAAAACAGTAATTAATGTTTAAGCAATTAGTAATGAATGAGTCATTATCAGGTTTGTGCCGTTTGAGGTTCATCAGGAATGATTAATGAAGAAAGTGGTCAGTATGATCTATTCACAGATACTCATGAACTAATCATTACCTAATGATTCATTAACATATCAGTCCGTTTTCTAGTAACTCATCATTATCCAATATATAGCCCTCCATTGTAAATTATTAGGGAAGTACTTATTAACAATTCATCAATAATCAAGTCGTTCCTGATTCGTTCCTCACTCGTTTCCTAATGATCTAATCATTAGCTAATATACAAAATCACATTAGTAGTTACTCATTAAATAATGCTTCACTAGCAGTTAGTTCCTCACTTATTCCCTGGCAACTACTCAAAATGTTGTTTTGCTGTTTGTAAAGTGTTAGCTTAAATTTTTTGAAGACAATATGGTTTAATTGTTTGAGACCATAGCACCAATCTACCACTGGAGTGAGACGATAGCTGCTACACCAACTGTTTCAAACATGTTTTTTCCCCCCTTGTGATGATAAGGAGACACAAGTAATCAGGTGGCAGCTACATTACAACCATGCAGGAGATTCACTTACAGGATTCTCCATGCGCCCTCGTTAGCATGTATAATAACCGTGTTATTGAAGAGGAATAGTAATTTTCTCCATTAGATTACAGCCCCGCATGATGCACTGAACAAACCTGTGCCCTCTAATTATCAAATATAGAAGGGCTCGTACACTAAACACCACTTGAAAGTTAAACATGTAATTGTACATGCCACGACATGTAACCAAACACAAAGATGTAACAGATACTTGACATGTAGAAATGAACAGATTCAAACCACTTAAAACCAGGACAGAATAAAAGCAAACAGAAACCAAACCACTACCAAACTGCCAGAAAAATAAGAAATACAAATTCCAAACAACTTTTGCATCTACTACATCACCATTTACGTGTGTCTGTGCGCACTGTAAAACATGTTTAAAGATCTAGGCACAGGCTGTCATCCACCATGACGCACATATCCTTATACATAATCACACAGGGACCTGTATGCTTTGAAAGTACTTCTTCCCCCCAAACTATTCCTGAGGCTTTCAGGTTGTGAAATGTAGATGTGTTGCAATGCATGAAGGCAGACTGTCTCTTTAATGAGATGTCAGACCACAAGCCTGGTTTGATTCATATCGTACACACAGTCACTGATACATGCACACACAACCGTATTCAGCAACAAACGCACACCTTCCTTGCAAGTTTCCTCTGTGTATGGACAAATTAGTTTGAATTTGAACCGAAATTCAGAGGTAATGCAGATACAAAATTGTATGTTTGTGTGTGTGTGTATGGCCTGCTTGTGCAAAGGTATCAAGAAACCACATAAAAGGCAAAAAAATCAAAGACACTGAAGGCCTCTTCATAAATGAGAGCGATAGAGAGTCACATAAAACAGAAAATCCAAACAGAAGTGACACAGCAAGAAGAGAGAGAGGGTGGTGAGTGGCCAAAAACAAACGGGGGGGGGGATGCTTGGGACACAATGTTCTAATCTCAAACCAACATCACAGAGTGTTACTCAGGGAGTTCACATTGCTTCTGTTACGGGATGAGGACTGTTGTCCTAGTGTGACCCAGCAGAGATCAGCTGCATTCAGGAGAGGCTGGAGGAAATTTCAGTCTACTGCAGGTGTGACTGATCTGAATCCTCTGGGAGATGAAGGGAAGGGCACATGAACTATTAGTGATACTATCACTTTGACAATGAAAGGAATGATGTTATCACACAAAGGACAGAGAATGAGAGACCGAGAGATGACCTTCACATCGAACGTGAAATTGTTAAAGTTGTTTGCAAATGAGCTCATAATGACCGTTTCATTCATTGTGAGGTATGCTAGCACACACACACACTCACATTATGTGTTTTTTTTAGTCTGTGTTGGGCAGTAAAACATTTGTTGGTAACACGTTACAGTAATGTCTGACTTTTTCAGCCAGGAGTAGTGTAAGTAGTACCATTTGAAATTAAGTAATTACAGTTTATAATCCCAGTAATGCTCTGTTTTTTCAACAGTTTGGAGGTCAAGTTTTTGATCTTCTTACCGGGAGTTTGATGGAGTGTTGACATTTACATTTACTCATTTGGCATCAATTTGGTTTCTGAGGTCAGTTGACACACTGCTATGTGCTAAGTTGGACTGGAGGTGTAGGGAGGAGGTTAGCTGCCACTAAAAGAGGAGAAATGTGCCTCCCGTGTTGTGTCTTCTTAGCTAGCTAGGACTATTAACATGTGGGTATTGATGTATGTGGTTCTGAAGTTGTTAAAAGGCACCTTTGACAAAGCTGGGCAAAAAAAATAAAGTAATGAGTAATGTAACATTTACTGTTAAATAATTTGTAAAATTAGGTAATAACTATTTAAATTATTAATAGTTAACATGCAAATTATTACATTTTTCGTTAATTGATTCGTATGGCAAAAAGTTGTTGTGGGTCACTGGGCATCATATGACCTGCAGTTCTGACTGTGGCCACAGCAACAAAATGGCAGCACAGTCCAGCACTTTTTTAAAGATTTAATAACTCCCTGCTCTGACCAACACAGATAGATTTACCTGGCAGTGATAGGCTTATTCAGCATGGTGTGAACTCCTTAAGTAGGGGCTTGAATGTAACAGATGTTAATTTATGTGTAAAAGTCCTGCACTCTAGCCTTAACTCGTGTAATAATGAGAGCAAAAAATGCAACATTATTGCATAATTATTGATATGTTACTAGATTCCAAATTGCAAATATGCAAACCTTTTTTAATACGAAGTAGCAGCAAAGACCTGAAATAACTTTTTAAAATTGTAATTGACTGAAATTGACATTACTGCCAGTTAATAATTAAACAATACAAAAATCACTGTCATGTTAGTCCCAACACTAGATGGCATATGACATATATGGTTACATCCATACAAATCATGAGGTTTCTTGTATAGCATTTAGCAATAGCATTATAATGTGTATTGTATAGTTACAATACACATTACTACACCTCACATACTGTGTGATGGACCCAGACCGTGCACTAATATCCATTTACAGTCACCCAAATACACATACAATACAAATATTATTCATTCATTTCCTGAACTCATGTGCACTAGAGAAATTCAAACATGAAGCCAGTCTGTTTTTGTTCATGTAAAAAACATACCAGGCCTTTCCTCATTGATACAGACCACATGGCTGCACAGTCACTCTTTCCACTTTCGGCCACAATGACTTCAATGACCCGTTGCTGAGGCACCTGAGGGGCCAACAGATGCAAGTCTCTGCTGAAATGCTATAAACCTCTGCGGGCACTGGAGGGAGTGCAAGACTACAGTCTATGACAGTGAGTTCAAGACGGAGAAAGCTGGTTTGGACAGTTTATTTGATGTCTGAGTTGTTGCTCTGAGGTCTGTTTCATGTTGCTCTTTGTAGAGACAAGCACAGACAGAACCATTTTGAAGATACAGAATGTGTCAAACTTAAGGGCCGTTTGTTTTTTGAATAGGGTGGAGAGGAACGCAGGTAAATTATGCCTTATTGATTTCCTTTATTAAATTCACCATCTAGTCGCAAACTGTGTCTGTCTACTTTTTGTTGAGCCGTTAGTGTTTATCGGGTTTTTAGAGCTATTTCACTAAAAAAGACCTGTCTGCTGCGGCCTAAAACGACTCTGTGAGCTTTGCGCCAGACAGATAAACAATGATCTAAAATTCACAATAAAGATGCATATTCATGTAATAAATCACTACAAGCGACCTGTTTATATTGTCACATTGATTTGACATAGCCATTTCATACTTTTCATTTAATAATTAAAAATATATATATTTTTCTTATCGCAGCTTTAAAGGCTCAGTGTGTAAGTTTTAGTGGTGAGGGTTGTGAAGTTGCTCTTCCAACTTCAGTGTGTGTTCATCTGCTCTTAAGTCAGAATGTGGAATCAACATGGAAGCTACTACAAAGATGTTGGATTAGCATTATCAGAGCGTATGCACAATACGCAGACAGCTAGTTCACTCTACATGGACAGCAAACTAACCATAATAACAATATTACAAACTACATGTTTGCAAAATATGTGTATACATAATTTTGCACGAATCAAAGTTTTGTATACTCCTTTATGTCCCATGCACACTTAATTTCTCTGTTTGCAATAAAGATTTAAGGAGGAAAAAAAGATTCTGATTATTCCGACAACACACGAACGCACCGCTACACCTCCCTTTCCAAGCGCCCAGGAGAAGCTACAGCTGACACGCTCTGTCGGCTCTTGTGCTAAATAATACGTGTTGTCCTTCATTTGTCCAAATTTCTCTTCTTTTCTTCCTTCTAATAAACCAGTTGACTACTACTAATACTACAAATGTTACTTTTTCTTCTTCTTATTTTTCGTATGTATTCAACATAGTGATGGAACGCTCTCTAAAGAGCAGTTTGTCCATTTGGGCCACTGTAGAAACATGCCGGCTCCACATGGCGGCGTCCATGTAAGGGGACCCGCGGTGTATGTACTGTAGATGGAAATGTTTCATTCTAAGGTAATAAAAACATAACGGTTCTTTATGTAAGGTCTTAATACAGCACTGAAAACATAGGTATTAATATTTTATTGCATTTCTGTCAATGGATCCATCCTGGAAAGTGTTCAGTCAAGTGAGCTTATGTAATATCGTATACTACCCTTTTTAGCATGCTGCTGATAGTATGCTATAGTTTTAAAGCAATGTTTTTAAATGAAAGTGAATGCAGCCAAAGAAAATAAACAAGTAAATATATGAATTCATTCATTAATTCATTCATTAATGAATTAATATGTGGCGATAAAATGTATCCCCCCCAAAAAAACAAGACTGAAAAAAATGCATGTTCTGTTTGGGACTCCATGTGAAGATGTGGCCTTCATAATAATCTTTTCAAAACTGTGTTTACATTATCGTCAACCCACAATTTTTATATTAAGATTTGCTATATGGATCATTAAAAGCAGTCTGCTGCTGTAGCAAAAATGGGAATGGAGATTGGAAAGAAACACTGAATCATCTTTAAGTACATAACAAATTCAGTTAGCTCTTATCAATGGGACACTGACATATTTTCAATGTACTCAATTAGGAACCTTTCTAAACAAAAAAACAAAATACATTGATTGATTTGATCCATTATCTTAACAACAAAAACGTCAAAATAAACTTGTCAACACAAAACTATGAAGTGGGAGGGAAGGGGTAGTTATTCTGCACCTATTTCTGTTTGTTGCCATCCAAGCATTTGTAGCGTCTGAGTAATGTTGGCCTTTACATAATAAGTCACTCACTGAGACCCTCATTTAGCACACGGGGGTCACCGGGGTAGGTGAGAAATATGCACGCCAGATAGTTTCCTTGGTAAGTCATAGCCTCCCAAAGAATATATTGTATGAATAGATACAGTCTGTGGAATTAGTTTACAATCCATTTATAATCACTTACTGATTTTCAACAATTATCTTTAATTTGTGACTAGCTGGTTCCAGCATCCCAGAAATGTCTTTTCTTCTTCTACATTTAGCTACAGTTTACAGGGAATATTGAGTTACATGGAAAACAGAGATGCTCCATTACAGCACACACTTTCACACATTTTAATGCATATGATAAGTCTTAGGTGTCTGACCTTATTTCAAGAGAAGCATTACATAAGAGCTCACTCCTTGGAATGGAAGGAAATGCCTGAGCCTGTCAGGGACAGGGAATGAGAGAGGGAGAAGTAGCAGTCTTAACTATTTTTGGATTGCAGTCAGGTTCCTTTCTCCACAGTTGTGCCTCTCTGCCATGAGGGAGCATGAATATTAATCAATCCTTTTATCATTTGTTATGGAAAAGCTCCCTCTGTGTCTGAATGGCAGGAAAGCCATAAACCTGTTTTTCTCTCCCGCCGTATCACCATATGAGTCGAAAACATTTCTCACGGAAAGAGAGCGAAGGACTTGTTTGAACATAAAAGCTGGACTGCACAGGTGAATAATTTGTCTTCTCGAATTTGTTGAGAGAGAGAGGATGATTAAAAATCAACAGGTAAAAAGTAAGATAAATGATATTTTCCACAGACAGGCCTTTGTGAGGCGGGGGTGTTTGTGTGAATGCATAATGTGTATGTTTACTTATATGTGTGTGTTGGCTGCAAGGCAAATGCCTCTAAGCTGGGTACAGCCAAAATCCTCACGTGCAGCTCAAACAAGGCTTGTGTGTGTGTGTGTGTGTGTGTGTGTGTGTGGTAGGTCTCATGATGTCATGCTTTCCTCCTGAGCAGCTTAGGCAGCATGTCAGCATGTATTGAACGTCCAAATCACATGACGCTTGACCTCTGACCTTGGTGCGTCTGGCACCAGCGAGAAACGATACAAGCTCAGTGTGAGTATGTGTTTGTGAGAGAGAAACTGAGACACTAAGCAAATCCTGAAAATACGTAGAGGGGAATGCATAGAAAAGGAAAAAAAAGAGATATGGGAATAAAGGGTAAAACAAATACAAACAGTAGTTCTGTACCACTGGGGGATGGAGGGAGGTTGACAGCTCTTAATGATTTCCCAAAGTGGACATCTGCTATATGAACATTAATGGGATGCTTGAACAGGCCGCAGCAGGCCAGGCAGAGGATCCCATCGAAGGGTTGCTGCAAGGATGTTACTGCACCTGATCTGTTGCCATGATAACTGGAGCTCCTGTTTGAGTGGAGTGAATCTGTTTGTTGATTAATACATAAAGAGACCTTTCATTTCTTTTCTTTTAACCTGTCAAGCTGTCGACTGTGCACACTGTAACATGGATGCATGAAGGTATCTGCAGTGATGTAATGCGTTTCAGTCAGTGTTTAGATGTTCTCTGCTCTTACTAACATGATCCACAATAATTTACTGCATTTTGATGAAATGGGCTTCTTCCAGGAGCAACCACCAGGCTTCCTGGCATACGTGAGTCTGCCTGATAGATACAGTATACTGTGCTATATAAGTCACCATGACACTGTGAAACCTCTCATATGATCTCTTATCCAGGTTCTACATTCCCACCTAAGATGAATTACTTTCATAGTCAGATAATGTGAGCTGCCAGGTAATACGATTTTGACCTTGGTGGTGCCTGAGCCATTCTCCCATTTGGGATCTGCTGGTTTTAATATCTTTTCTAGTGTCTGTTCAGAGGCTAAATCGTCTTCCTGAACAGCCATTAGTTTCCACCTCTGGCTACAGTTGACGTGCAAACGCGATGGCATTCAATCACATGGGTTTTTGTTTGCTGGGTTAGAGGGGAGGCAGTAAGAAGTAAGAACAAAAGAGTGAGAAGCAAAGGGGAGTAACAATATGTTGTCACAGGTGTTCATACTTAACTATATATTTTGTCTTAGGTGTGTTTGTGATTTGTGTGTAACACTTACAAGGTGCGTAGCAGCAGATGGCGTGTGCTGTCATCTGCCAAGGCTTCCACTCCTCACTGTGTCCAACAAACACGCGCATGCACACACAAACATGCGCAAACACACGCATATGCACAAACATGCAGAGTCTACGATTGTCCCCCTCGAAGGCTCTTCTGCTCAGGATATTGCCATGTGACAGAACAGAAGCTGCAGCAGCTTTGTTGTTTACTTGCAGCTTGGTGGCGAAAGTACACTTGATATTTTGATGTTCAGTCAAAAGCTTTTGTAATGCCTACTTATGTTTACTTTTTTGAGTATATATGCATAGAAAAACACATATACATACACACACACACAATGACATCAACAACACACATACACAACCTGCAGTAGATTAGTCCACCTGCCCACCCACCGTCATCTGCCTCTCACATGTCACACATTCACCTCTAAACATGCACACTCACACACACACCATGGCCTTCAACCCGGGGTAGATATTCTTGTGTGCTGGGGAGGTGGGGTAAAGGTGGTAACTTTACCCCACCTCCCCAGCACACTTCCACCAACCAGGCGTTATTGACTCTCATTACTTATTACTCACTCACCCCTGTGAATCCCTGGCATCAATCCCTGCAGCACTATTTGCATTCACAGGGTTGCCGTGAGTCTGACATATGGGCTTTTTATAGCTTCTCCCTATCCATAAGTGATGACCAGTCCCCTGGAGCAGACCATCCAGGGGAGGTTATATCATTGCAGGCTGTGTGGTTTTCTGCACTACGTTAGCTTGATGTTTCCTCTATTGTGGCGTGGTTGAAACAAAACAAAGCAGGCACATACATATTCATACACAGAAACAAAGGTTCATTGCTGAGATATATTCTCCCGCACAAAGACACACATATGTTGATGAGATATGATGATATGATAATGATAAGAGCCAGATTATACAGAATCATCAATCAAACATATGTAACCTCAACATTACAAAAACAATGGGGTAACACAACCGTGGAAGGCATGTCAGATTGTGTGGAGAAAACAATTTTCCAAAAGACAGAAAAGATAGATATCTTCTAGGTTTCCTGTTGGTAGCAGTAACAGCGGATGGGGCATTAGGTGAAACCCTTTCCTGCTAAATCGATACAAGTTGTTAGAGCCTCTCTCTCTCTCTTCCTTGCTTTCTATGTCTCTCTCTCTCTCTCAGATCCATTGTAATGCAGCACAGAGCACTCCACACATGGTCTTTACAAAGGCTGCTTGTACTCTAGTAGACCTTGGGCTGGGAGCCTTTGTAGCAAAAGTCTGTGACATCACACTGCTTTTATTACACGGACACATACACACAAACACGCTCATACTCCTGACGGAAAGCACATAGCGGTGGACGCTTCAGAGGGGGAAAAAAAGACATCCACTGAGATGTAATATTGTTCTATTTACAAACATAAGCACATGCCCTTCGGCACATATAGGTATATACACTGATGCACCAACACACCAACTGACCAGCATACACACACAAGCTCACTGTGCCCCAATCCAGCTTTTCACAATGCTAATGCCCTTGGTGCAATGAAAGCACGGAGCAATAAACACAATGCTGGCCCACACTGCATGTGAGTGAGTAGGCGTTGAGTTGCGTGCTGAATGGGTCTGTGTGAGTGTGTGTTTGCGAAGGAGCCAGGCTTTGCAGCACTCCACACACGGAGCTTCCAGAAAAGACTGTTTTTCAATATGGTTGCTGAAAGAGGACAAACTGTAGCTCAATTCACGTTCACTTTTATCTTTGTTTTTTATTGTTGTGTCATAAGAGATGTTTTAATATATAAAACAAACTGAACTAATAATTTGTGGGGTGCGGTCTAATTTGTAGTCTGTTTCCTTTTTCTTTTTTTTGCCTTGCTTGCAGTGTGCCTCTGTGGATGGCGATGTTGGTCTGTCTGCCCTTTGGTCCAGGTTGAAATAACTTTTGGTTGGATTGCCATGACATTGATGATCCCCTGTATTTCCCTCTAGCAATACCAGCAGGTCACATTTTTTACATATTCAGTGCAATAAGTCAACATCGATTACACATTTTGTACAGGCATTCATGTCCCCCCCAGTATGAATTGTTATAACTTATAAGCTCAAAATTTCAAAATATGGTTACCCATTACATTTGCTTAGAGATGTTATTGCGCTATTAGTTTTTATTTTTTAAATTTCTAGTCTTATTTTTAATTATTGTTATTGTTTTTCACTTCTTATTTATTTCACACTTTTTCTTTTTTTTTTCTGTACTTTTTTTCACATTAACATTTCCAAATAAAGGTGTGCTATCCACACTGAATTGCCAAAAAAAAAAAAAGAAAAAATATTGCTTTTCTTCTTTTGTTTTAATTACAGTGGCAAATACCAATATGGCACATTACTGCCATCTATAGGTAGGGAGTGTAGTTCACTGTTTCAAAAATGTATGTTCTTCTAAAGCAAATCACACAGTTAAGGAGTTCCACTTGGTAAATATTTTGTTTTCTTTCTACAAATATCAAATTATTGATGTGATAGCTAACCAAAGAGAACAGTAACTCCTGGGCTACTGGACTCAGACCCTCAATCAACTCACAATGTTATGTTCAGGCCTGACAAAGTCAATAAATAAGCAAATTTTCATTGGAAGAGTATTTTCAAAAAGCTTTGCTCTTTAGAAGAATCCAAATGCTGGCTCAGTCTGCATTGAAGGCAAAAACTAAACCGATAGATGCAGTTTGCAATTCATCCACGTGTGGACATGGCCTTAACACTAAGTGCCAGACTCTCACATTATCAAAGACTCACACACACACACACACACACGCACCAGATTTGTATCTATTTCCCTTTGCCATACAGTGACATGTAAAGCAGCTGTGCTGGCAATTGTGTGTAGTAACCAGAGAGAAGAACAGAACAGAACAGGACTTCAGCAATAATGCCACAGAGGGTCTGTCTGTCTGTATGTGTGTGTGAGAGAGAGAGA
>NC_060151.1:14871090-14917049 GCF_021292245.1 Micropterus dolomieu
TTTCACACTTTTTCTTTTTTTTTTCTGTACTTTTTTTCACATTAACATTTCCAAATAAAGGTGTGCTATCCACACTGAATTGCCAAAAAAAAAAAAAGAAAAAATATTGCTTTTCTTCTTTTGTTTTAATTACAGTGGCAAATACCAATATGGCACATTACTGCCATCTATAGGTAGGGAGTGTAGTTCACTGTTTCAAAAATGTATGTTCTTCTAAAGCAAATCACACAGTTAAGGAGTTCCACTTGGTAAATATTTTGTTTTCTTTCTACAAATATCAAATTATTGATGTGATAGCTAACCAAAGAGAACAGTAACTCCTGGGCTACTGGACTCAGACCCTCAATCAACTCACAATGTTATGTTCAGGCCTGACAAAGTCAATAAATAAGCAAATTTTCATTGGAAGAGTATTTTCAAAAAGCTTTGCTCTTTAGAAGAATCCAAATGCTGGCTCAGTCTGCATTGAAGGCAAAAACTAAACCGATAGATGCAGTTTGCAATTCATCCACGTGTGGACATGGCCTTAACACTAAGTGCCAGACTCTCACATTATCAAAGACACACACACACACACACACACACGCACCAGATTTGTATCTATTTCCCTTTGCCATACAGTGACATGTAAAGCAGCTGTGCTGGCAATTGTGTGTAGTAACCAGAGAGAAGAACAGAACAGAACAGGACTTCAGCAATAATGCCACAGAGGGTCTGTCTGTCTGTATGTGTGTGTGAGAGAGAGAGAAAAAGAGGCAGAGCCTGCTGAGCCAGGCCTCTCATTATGTGGGATGTAATCTGAGCTTTCGGGGCCAGGGCTGGCCCTCCGACTGCGCTGAATGGGGGTCGAGCACTGGCCCCCACTGTCTTTCCTGTGCTTTCACTCTGCTTAGCTCGGCAACTCTGATTATAAACCGAGAGGGTGGGGTGGGCGTTTGGGGCCAGGGAGTGGTGGAGGTTTGGGTGGATCAGGGGTGGTGAAGTTTAGGGCTGGTATGGGTGTAATGGTAAGCTTCTACTGTGTGGGTTGTTGGAGTCTGTCTTGCTGAGCTGGAAGTGCATGGAGTTTGCACTTTGTGGTCTTATCTGCATATACAGTACGGAAACATCTAAAAAGTACATGATTAAAAAGGATATTCCAACTAACCACATGCTTCTTGTCTTCTATTTAATTTAATCTATTGGTACAACCATTAAAATAATGCACATTCAGTTTGATTTTGTCACTCAATACAGGTATTTTAGACCTTTAACAAGACTTTAGAACAGACCCTTAACATGCACTGTATGAATAAACCTGTATGTGGAAAATGTCTCTTATAAGCATCATGGGATGAAACATTTTTATAATGAATACTACAGTATGACTTAATATGCTTTTACTGATGTTATCTATGTTAAGGCAAGACACTACAGGTGAATATGATTTTAAAAAAGTAATTGATAAATAGATAATAATAGATATCACCATGAAACGTCCCCAGTTGATTACTGACATTAAGACAATTACTTTTTGTATTTCAAGTTTTCAGAAATGTTATGTTTAAATATGCAAAAGGTGCATTATCTTATTAAATATGCATTAATTAGCATATTTCCAGAACAGAAATCTGAACATTGGATAAAGCCAGGTTAAAATTTTTTGTTTCATTTTGTTGTATGTATATTTCTTTTTATCACTCCATAAATCAGCCATAAAAATGGCATTAGGAATAAAATGTTATGCAAAGGAGGCTAGGAAAGATATATTAACAAACTCTTCTGTTTGGTGTAAGTGCTACTGAAGTGGGAAATGGCCTTTAACGATATGTATTTTAAAATTCCTTACATTTTTATTGGAAACCCTATCTGATCAAATCCTTAGCAACAACAATTTATAATAATAATACAACAATAACAATAATTATACTACTAATAATAATTACATCTAAAAGAAATCCAAACTGATAACTGAATAACACAGCATGCATGGCCTTTAGCTGAACAGGACCAAACACACTGTTTCACACACATTCAGTTTAGGTGAATTTAGCAAAAATCAAGTAGCAAACTACACTTAAATGTGTGTTTTGGACATTTTCTTTCCACTTCTAAAAGACGTTACGAAAGCAATAGCTCAAAATCCAAAAATTGACCAGTACATGAAAAAAAGTTTTTGCCTGACGTGTCTGGCCTCAACGACAATTAAAGCTAGTTTTCCAGGAGTTGTAACAGCTGGACAAGATGACGTGTGTGTAGGTGTGTATGTTAAGGTGTGATGATGAAGTCGGCCAACCACAGCAGAGGAGCACTGATAACCTTGGGTCACCTCAGACTAAATGACCGCTTCTGCACAATAGAGATGATTAATGTCCACCTTCAATATCACGCGCACACACATGCACATCGGTCAAGTCACGTGGAATGTGTGTGTGTGTGCGTGTGTGTGTGTGTGTGTTGTTAAGGTGACAACCTCCTTGTCCCTTTGAGCTAATGAGGCCTAGCGACCAGTGTCCCATGGCTCGATCTGTAACTGATATTAGGGCATTAGCTGAATCCATCATACACACCATTCATTTCCCCTGGCACATATTCATCATATAACTATGTGTTATACATCTTAATGCAGCCATCATAACAGCTATTTACACACTGAAAAACACTCCTTAAAAAGAGACACTGACAAGCACATCACCTTTCATGGTAATATAAAGAAAGAAAAAAAAGTTTTGCTTAGTAAAACAGCGTTTTTAATTGCTGGAAAACTGGAGGTTAAAAAAAACTTGTAAGGTGACCCTGTTTCTTACTGGCAGAAGTGGGTCTCTAATATGGAATAAGTACAGGGGTAGGTTGTGTGTGTTCTTGTGTGTGTATCCTTGTCTGATGTGCCATGTGTATGTGTCTTTGTGTAAATGGGGGTGGTGGATTAACCCAGGGGAGCTCTCTGCCTGCCTTTATGTTCTCCTGTGTTTACTTTCTACCCGTTGTAACTGAAGGAGTGACTCAGTCTGGCAGTCTCTGGGGAGCGAATTATTAATTTTGTAGCCACTTCTGCCAGACTGCAGTTTCAAAAAAAAAAAAAAACAGATGCATAGAGAGAAAAAGGGAAACATTTGGGGCAAGTTCCTGAGTATATTGTATATTTATATAAGTCCTTTGACTTGTTTCTGAGTGATTGCTGGTCTAGAATAGGACTTTATATGCAGTTGTAGCAGGAACCCCCCCCCCCCATCCTTCCAGCTCTTTTTCTCTGTCTTCTTCTGTATTCTAGCTCTGTGTTTGAGTAAGAAGAGTGGTAGTTGGCAACCCACACTGCTTGTGATTCAGCTGAATCACTTACACTTGGCACAGCATGTCATTTGAGAGAGAGAGAGAGAGAGGGAGAGGGGCAGACGGCAAGAAAGTGGCGAGGCACGTGACAGAGGGCACGCAGTGAATAGTGACCCAGCAGGCGAGGTGGTGAAATATGTGTTCCCGAAATTTGATGGGTGGAGCTGGTGAAAAGATTGATGTGGTAGCAGGTGCAATGCTACGGAGTCATCGACTACATTTACAAGAGAAACTAGGTTGTTTGGAGAAATCAAGGGTACGGCAACAAGCAGAAGATCATATTTAGATGCAGCTGGTCAGTAATTTGATTTCTCAGCAAACCTAGGATGTTTATTAATCCGTGATAACACCCTGTGAACACAAAGAGAATTCACAGTCCTTGAGCATATGTCCAAAAATTAAAAGAAAGGCTACTGTCAAGCAGTGGAAACCATCTTACTTTGACTGATTTCGTTTTCAGTTTTGGTCAGATTTTAGATTTATTTATTGTGGACACAAGGACACATCACTACAAGTTAGGATGATCGACTCTTCGATCCCTCTGCACTTCCACCTTGATAGTTTCCCTGTCGTGAGCATAGGCACATATAAAAACCTCGTTAGAAACCAACCTGGCCAAGAAATCACTGTCACATGTTGTCTGTTTACACTGGCACTCATTTTACTCGAGTGTGGTCCATAAATTAAAAACTGGAAGGAATGGCTCACAACAGCGAAAGGGAAATTAAACTTTCAAGCAGCAAAGCACAAGGCACCGCACGCTCAGTGGGTCAAACTGATCAAGCGATGGCTGTGTGTGTGTGTTTTATCCCATTACAACGTGATACACAGTTGCTCCCCACAAACAGGCATGGCTAACGTGTAACAAAGACAGATTGACAGAGGCATCATGTGTGAGAGCTGACTCACACTTGCATGCATTGTAAATGGACACTTTCACGTCCATGTGCCATACATTTTTCTCTTCCCAGTGTGTATGTGTGTTTGCGCGATTTCTGATTTTCTCCAACAGCTCACATTAGATTTCTCTCAGACCTCAACACAAAACTTGTCCTGAGAGTAAAGTAAAGAGCACATTTGTTGTGTGAGAGAGAGAGAAAGGCAGTGCTCTAGAGAAAATGCTGTTTATGAGTGCTGTATGTCTGTGTGTTTGTGGGTGGTTGTGTGTTTAAGAGCATTCCTGTGTGTGTGTACACCTTTGTCTGCCTGTTCACTGTGTATTACAGGAGCGAGCCAAACCCTGTCCTGTATCTTATTAAACCCCAGGCCAGTGTTTCACCCTCTCTGACAATAAGATAGCTGGTGATTTGTGTGTTACTATCTTTAGTGGAACATCGGCTCTGCTGACCTTTCAGTAGCTGGAAAAGGAGACCTCAACTGGGGAGAGGAGTTACGGGATGGTGGGTGTGGCGGAGGCTCCGGTGTGTGTCTTCACGGCGTGTAGATGGTCTCAGATGAGCTTGGCCACCTTTTTAGGAGCATGTTGTGCAATGTCTTGTGAAATTCACTCCAGACACTAGACAGAGGTTGCTTGCTCAAAGATCAGCAGAAAAACCCAGCTTGGGCTTTCAAGATTTGGAGAGGGGAGATCAGGTGACAACTCATACTACAAGTTTTATTAAATAAGTTGATACAGTAGGTGTGCTCTTATATTTTAGATTCCAGAAACACTTCAGAAATCCTTATTCGTATATCATATCTGACTTTAAAAACATTATAAGCCTATATACACAAACAAAATATACAGTATAGAGTGAGAAGACAAAACATGGAGCAACATGCAGGTAGTGATATGTTAAGCCTCCCTTGTGACTAACTTTTGGTCTGGTCTCCAATGAAATGTGGCCCAGTTAGGTGCCTGTCCCCTAACATTAGGAACAGTGCTGTTGACTCATGTCCTTATTCTTAGCACGCTGCATCGGATGTCCTCTTGGTATAGTTTGCCCGGTGCACACATCTATTTCAGTCCTGTATGGCCAAACATACTGTTAGTGGGAAGCAGAGGATAAAGAGAGAACGTAACTTAAGGGTATAAGTCAAGCCACATCGGGAAACCAAATGGTGGCTTTCGAATGCTTTCACACTTTCAAACCAACACCTCTGCTGGATTGTCTTTACTTCCACTGTTATTCTAAAAGACAGTAAAGATATGTAGTTCAACTGGAGTGTGAAAAAAGAGAGAAAGTTATTGAAGAAAGGAATTGGTATCAGAAACACAATAATACAAGCTTATCGCTAAAAATATTAAAGGAACAGTTTGGCATTTTGGAAAAAGTTTGATGAGAAGATTGATTTAATTCTACCGTTTGTGTGTACTATAAAGCTACGGCCAGCAAGCAATTAGCTTTTAGCAATTAGCAATTAGACTGTAAATGAGGAAACAGATCAGATAACAAAATCCACCGACCAGCACCTCTAACACTCACTAGCTAACATGTCATTGCTGATTTGTTTAATCCATACAAAATTATTTACTCCCTGTCTCGCTGTGTTTTCACTTCCAACTCAGTCAGCTGACTGAAGGCGTTTACGCTCTCTGAGCCAATCATCTCATTGCTGTCAAAGTTTAAAACTGTTCCTCTCTCTGCTGCTGTCGGCTGTCATTTCAGTGTCAGATCGATGCAACACCCCATTCACCTCCGGTTTTCATCACAGCCAGTCCTCCCAGGTGGTCCTTCCACTGAGTTTCTCAGAAGTCCTGCTCCACATCTCACCCATCCAGATCTTCTGTGTCTAGACTCCATTGGGGGGATATTCCAGTACAGCTCATGGCATCACTACCCCCTTCATCTTTCCTATTTGTGCACTATGTCAATGCATTTTATTATTCTTTAAATTAAGTCCCTCCTGATTGAACTGCTCCTGTAATGAATCTGGTATTTAAAGAACAATGAAAAAGGCTAACATTATGCCAGATAACATACTCCATTCAAAAACACCCAGGACATTACTCACTAAAGATCTCCATTTACATATTAAGAATTTAGATGACACCCTTTCCAGAGTAAACTCTCAACATGTTTTAGGGTCTTTCTCAAAAGACACAACAGAACACAGACGTCAGACCTACCAATCATACTGCAAATGTATATTTCAAAATGGTAAAGCAGCCAGTGACATCCTATTATTGTAAAAGCTGCACTGATAGAACAGACATTTCAGCCCAAACATAACCCTAAGAAAAAGACAACCCGTCTTTGTCAGCAGAATGTGAACCAGAAGATTGAAACCCCCAAAGCATTGTCTAGTACCTCACCCACTTGGCCACAACAACATCCATAATCAAGATTTATTTCCTCAGAGTCAAACTCTCTGACTCAGTATTGACTCAAATCAATATTCCTTTGTGAGTGGGGGCCTGAGACTCTCAGACCTCATTACACCAAATAGATCTGCATTTCATCAGGAAGACTCACATAGATAATGTTTGGCTGGGGACTCCCATCTGATGGCTTTTGCTGTTCGAGCCCATAATGTCAAAGATCCTAAAACCCCGTTATCAATACCATGAAGAAATAATATGATTCATTTCACACTGCTATAAATATTTTGCCTGTAATCACTGAGTACATGATTAAATTCCCGAACACATAACTATACTAGTATGATGTTGCGCTGCTGCAATAGCTTAATCTGTCAACAGCTTCATCAGATTTCAACTTTAAATATCGGCCAGTCACTGAGATATCACATACTGATGGAAATAAATGGTTCCAGCTGAGTTTCAAGCATGTGACAGCACTTTGTATAGCTCCTGTTAGAGAAACAGGAGCTGGATATCAGTGGTTGATGGAAAAATGTGTCTCTCATCTGGTACTCATATAGCTATGGTCCCACCTAATATAAGGAGTTCCATTACTAATGACATTTTTCTTCTCCATTTTAAAACACACAGCCTCTCTGACTAAATAATTGTTGTAGAAGTACAACAACAGTACTAAAACATTTGTTTTTAAATATGTGGGGCTTTCTAAGCATGGGATCATATTATTTTGATGCCAAACTGCTGTAATAGCTGCTAACATGTTCCTGGTTGAGAAGATACACATTAAAGATTAATATGAACTGAAGAATCCTTATTTTATCTAATTGTGCCAGAAGGACCAGTATGGGCTGATTTTTTTGCATTAAAAAACTGAATTTAAATTGCTCAACTTGAATAATTGCATTAAAAAACTGAATTTAAATTGCTCAACTTGAATTTGAATTTATTAGTTTGAAACTGAATTCCAGTAAACTTGAAACTGAATGTGATATTATAAATGTGAACTGAAATTGTATTTGAGCCTCACTAAAAATTCAAGTCTTTGTGTGCTTTCACTTTCAGTTATCTCAATTCAAATTCACTTCTCTAAATACAATTTCAGTCCACAAGCTTCAGTTTTACAGGTCACAGGCAGGTTAGAGTCCTTGAGGAAGAGCAATCGAGAGCTGAAGCACAGAGCGCTTTTTCGGCCAATCAGCACGTTAGTTTTTGACCACTTCCTGTATTCCACACCGGCAGCCTGTGTGTAAGTTATCTCCTAAAGCCCACACTAGAGGTTAGGTAACTACTACTTTGTCTGTAACTAAATCAGCTACTAATATGGGTTGCACCACAATTACTTGGGCAGACCTTCACTAGATTGAAGTGCAATTTATACTTCTGCATCACATCAACGGCGTAGCCTCTGCGTAGCCCCCTACCCTACGGCGTCACCTACAGCTTAGCCTGACATGCACCTCCTCAAAAGTGTAACTACACGTTGAGTTGACGCAGACTGTAAGCTCTGTGATTGGTCGGCTGGGTATAGCAATACCCCTGAGCCAACAGGAAGTGCCCGTGCTTTGAAGTAACTTTTAGTAGTGGCCAAAACGGCGGCTGTAACACAGTGGATCAATATATTTGAGCGTCACAACCTGAGTGAAATGACTCGTTTCACTATCAGAATGTGATTCACTTGGTCGATAACATTTGAAAAGGCTACACCAGCCGCATGTGTACAATTTTACCCCCATTCACGTTAGTGGGGAGCTTAAACTGGAAGTTAGCCTGCTCGGTCGGCAAAAGTCAACACAGTGGACGCTATAGCACTACTGCCGACTAGCGTTTGGGGGTGTAATTGCAGATTGACGGACACACGGACGCACAAGTATAAATGCCTGGCTATGTGCGTGGCCTATGGCGTAGCTACGCATGTAGACCCTACGCAGGAGTATAAATCAAGCTTACCTTGGGCGTAAAGTCATAACTATGGTAAGTGGCCGTGTGCATTAGCTTTCTGGCTAGGTAGCAACTTGGTATCTTAGCACATCATAGTAAGCTAGATCGATATTGAAATATCATATCAATAAATTCGGTGTCTACTGGATTACCGTGTAGCTAAATGACATGCAGTTAATGAAATGTTATGCTGAGGGGCAGAAAAACGGCAGTTTTACCATTAGTGAGTATAATGCTGTGACAGCTCTACACCTAGCCTGTGTGGCCTGTGTGATTTTAACTCTTAGTTGTTATGTAAGTTAGAGTTATGTTGTAAATTCTCCCCGTGGTGCAACTGTTTCTTTTCAGTAATACATAAATCACATTAGTAATAATTTAATCTAATCTAATAACTAGGCTAAGTATGAACACACAGCTGCTGTAACAGGCTTCTCAGCACCTCCTCTGTAAGTTACTGAAGTTACTAACCATTTCACAAAGAGCACCAGTGACATAACAAACCAGGATTAATTTCAGGACTGAAGGACAGGGATGGGATGAAGCCCACTTCAAACCTGGAACATGTAAGTTGTGGACTTTATAAATTGTGATATTTCAATATCCATCTAGCTAACTATGATGTGCTAAGATGCCAAGTTGCTACCTAGCCAGAAAGCACGGCCACTGCCGTAGTTACGACTTTACTCCCAAGTTAATCTAGTGAAGGTCTGCCCAAGTAATTGAGGTGCAACCCATATTAGTAGCTGATTTAATTAAAGACAAAGTAGTACCTAACCTCTAGTGTGGGCTTTAGGAGATAACTTACACACAGGCTGCCGGTGTGGAATACAGGATGTGGTCAAAAACTAACTGCTAGCTGATTGGCCGAAAAAGCGCTCTGTGCATCTGCACTCAATTGCTCTTCCTCAAGGACTCTGACCTGCCTGTGACCTCTAAATTGAATTTAGAGAACTGAATTTTAATTTGAGAGAACTGAAAGTGAAAGCACACAAAGACTTGAATTTTTAGTGAGGCTCAAATACAATTTTAGTTCACATTCATAATATCACATTCAGTTTCAAGTTTATTGGAATTCAGTTTCAAACTAATAAATTCAAATTCAAGTTGAGCAATTCATATTCAGTTTTTTAATGCAATTATTCAAGTTGAGCAATTCATATTCAGTTTTTTAATGCAATTATTCAAGTTGAGCAATTCAAATTCAGTTCTAAATGATTGAAATTCAGTCTGTACTGACACAAAAATCAGCTAATAGACCAGGAGCTTTTTGTTTCACTAATGATCAGTATAGAAATAAATACCTAATCACAGTCTGAATGTCTTGTGTAAATAACTTGAGCAGAATACACTGGCCCGATCACAGAAGAGGATTAAGTCTTTAACAATCCGTTCAGCAGATGAACATTTGTCATGTCAACAATCATTATTGATTTATGTTTCATAAAAGCAGTGTTTTTCTGCACATGCTTTGATACTGAGTTAAGTAAAGATACTCTTCTGGGAAGACTCGCCACTCCTGTAATTTACAAACACTCTCTACCTTGTTCTGAGTGCTGCCTGTGTATCTTAATAAAACTGTGGCTTCAGTACAGAGGACCAATAATGAGCGTTAACACAGGCTAATCTTGCTTGTGGTGGAGTGTGCATACAGTATTAGTTATGTAAAAGAGCTGCGTATGAAACCATTTTATTTTGCTCTCATTAACACTTTCTTAGGAGTCACAGATCAGAATGTGGGGGTCAAAATTTGACTCTTACATTCGTGCTCTGAGGTGACACCACTTACCACTTGCTCTATGTGAGCATATATTATTATATTAAAAGGGCACTCCACTGATTTTACACATGCAGATCAGTTCACTAGTCACAGGGAGTACGACACATGTATCATGTCTTCTGTGGCTCTGGGGGGGATGTATGTCAAGTCCAACATGGCACTTGAAGGACGCAGGTAGGAGGGTCTAATGAAGGATGCTATCCAACTGCATTATGGGAAATGTAGGATCTATCATTTTCAGAGCTCAATCCATACTCAGGGCTACAAGTCAGGTTATTGCAGCCTCTGCTGCTGTGATACTCACCATTCTTTTTTAATTTGTTTCTTGCAAGTCTTGTGTATTGATGTGCAATACTAATGCAGGAGTACCCCTTTAAATATATTTTTGGGTGATATACATGGGAATTGATGGAGAACAGGTACTAAAATCAACCATGTATTTTATTTGTTAACCTCAGAAGTGTCATCTTTAAGTTCATCTCTGGACTCACACATGCACACAAACACACACACAAACAAATAACATATAATCAGTGTCTGCAGTTTTCTGTGGAGGGGAAGGCACAGTCTAAATGATGATCTTTATGTTGTGGTTCACCCAGAGCCTGTGGCCTTAGTGTAAGTCTGTAAAAGTTTCTATTTTGTGAGCTTGTGTGTGTGTGTGTGTGTACCCAACTATTACTATGTCTATTGCGTGTGACTTTCAAGCCACCATGAATATGACTGGAGCTTCAATTGCAGGGTGGGAGGAAGAACCCAACAGCTTATGGTTTAGGGACAACATTTTATTTTCTTCTCTGGCTTGACAACAGCGTTTAAATTCTCAAGTCCAGTCTGAAAGTGAGGTGAGATAATATGCTGCATTACAGTGGCTGAACTGATTTAGTCTTATAGTCTTATAGATCAGCCTTTGTCCTATGAAGCACACTTGTACCTCACCAATATTTGTATTGACCATTAAATGCCTCTAAAAACTAAAATAAAGCTAATCCCACCTCAATATTCAGAACTGAACCAATTCCAAAACACAGTGGATGCTCACTGAACTCCTCTGCTCTACACTTGTAATGTCAACCAGAAACAGTGAACGCGACAGCTCTGTGCCAAAGTTTTTACTCTTTCTGTACCTTTCACATGGCATGTTTTTTGCAGAATGTCTTTTGTAGTTGATTTGTCACTAAATTGTGTCACCATGACCAAAAGAGGTTATCATTGTGGTTTTCGGTCAAAACACACATTAACATCCAACATGTAGCTGCTGGGTAAAGAGCTAATACTGAGTAATACAGAGAAACACTTAGTGTTAGATCACTTTTAGAAAACAAGCTCGTATACCCACTTCGTTGTAGGTGTGTGGGCATTTGGATACAAATTACAGAAACAGATCAGCAACAGTGAACAGTGATTTACCCATGGCACTGTCATTCAACAGTTTTCACTGTTGACATAAATGTTGCTATATATTATCTAAAATAACATAATGAGCACCTACTTTATAATGTTGGTACTTGGTAATTTCATCATAGTTATCAAGACAACCACTATGATCTTCTGCAGCATCACCAGCACCACCGTCACTTTCAGTGTCATCACCTGCATCAATGTAACCACAATCAATTCGAATGTCCACCTCAGCGTTATCATCTTCCTTTCCCCTGACTCTTCCCTTGAGCTGCCTACAGCAGAGACCCCCGCAGGTCTGTTATTATGCTAATAACATTTTTTCTCCTTAGACAGCCCAGCTATTGGATTCAATAAAGAGTGCCTTCCTGCTGGGGGCTTAGCTGGCTCATTGCTGTCTCTGACTCCTCAACCTGTCACATGGTGTTACAGTACAGTGCATTCAACTGTCAGCCCACACAAACCTGTTCTCCTGTGGAGAACACTTATATCACTGATTCATTTTAGAAGATGTGTTTGTCACTCGGGACTACACTGTGCTGTTATCACAGACTGTATAAAAGAAGTGGATATTCATGTCTGTCCATGTCAAATTTATCACCATAGAGAGCCTAAGCCCCTCCCCTTCCGGGGACCATTATTTCATAAAAAATATGTGTAACTTTCTCTCAAAGAACTTACATATGTAGATGATGTGATAAAAGGACCAAAAGTCATTGGATTAAACACATCAGGTGAAAAACATTTCTATGTGGAACTTAGCTAAGTTACCTAGTTAGTAGCAGCCAAGCAATGAATGTTAGCTAGCATTACCGCATTAATGTGTTGCCGTTGTATATTGTGTGAGACTAGAGATGTAGTTCACTACAGTTTTCACACAGAACAAAATTTTACTGTACTGTTTTACAACAAACAACTTTCCTGACAGACAAAATTATCTTTTAAATCGACAAACATCATATGTGTAATTCAGGGCACAATTCAAACGGGATAAAAAAACTAACTGTCTCTCACAGCTGACTACTGTGCATATTTGTTCCGGAATAAGGTCCCGTGTTTGAGGCAGAAGTGACGGAGTTAGGGTCTCCATAAGCGGATGAATATAACCAATCCTCTGCACCATCACCACCCCAAGTTCACATTATAATCAGACTATAGCCCAACACAGTATTGTTTATTTTTACAAATTCAGTAACATCATAAACTGCTAAGCTACAGCTTGGTGGTAGTTTCAGTCCATTTTTAGCAGGCCTGATTTTTTTTTTCATTTGTTGTCATGTATGAAGACCTAAAATTAACACTAAGCAGACTACTACAAATTGTTTAAACAGCATTTGTACAGGAATGATTCTGTCCCAAACTTTTTGATCCTTGTAACTGTATTTACTAGAAGCGGGTTCCCCTGCTCTACAGAAAGTTTGTTTGTCTTGGATAATTTTGGTCTACTGTAGCATGCATGATTACTCCGTGCACATTATAATTGCACATAATTCAGTGCATGTGTGATGCATAGTTTTCTTTATCTTCTGTCTGTATTTGATTTAGGATATGATTTTTTTCTGGAAAAGCTGTACTTGTTTTTCCACCCGTCATTTAAACTCTCTTTTTTCTCTCACTCTCTCATCTTTCTCTCTCTCTGGCTTCCTGCAGCTCTGCTCATCACTCTTCACTATTTCAGTCCCTCTTCCTATATCTCTCCCTCTGCTCTCTCATTTCTCCATCCATCCATGTCTCTGCTAACCTCTCCATCATGTCACCAGTCTGTTCCTTCCTTCCTAGCTGTAACTTTCCATTTTTCTTTCCCTCCATCTGCCCCCCCCATCATCCCATCCTTCTCAGCTAGCTGGCCAAGATGCTGACATCTGCAGTAGCGGTGGAGTGCGGCCAAGAACTGCCTTAAATCAAACCAATCTCTAATGAAATGCGCACACACACGACGCGTGACACGTGAGCCGAGAGGTGTGCCAGTCACATACATACACAATGGACACAAACGAACCCAACTTTGTGTAATTGTAATTGCTGATAAAAATGAATAAATAAAAACAAAACATAATGGAAGGCACACTGCATATCTGACAAGTCAGTGCTTCATATTTGATGAAGGCTCCCGGTGAGAAGCAGGAATAATGTCTTTGCTGAGGTCACACAGTGAAATGTGCCCTATTTTAACTTAACTTCTGTTGCAATGTCAAGAAACTCCAATAAAGATCTCTAAGTTACTACTCTCTAGTTAGTACTCTTTCAGGTGAACTTATCTCTTTTGGTGCTTTGAGGGTTTTTTCTTTATTTAGTTCTCTCCCTTGAGAAAGCTCTTTCCTAGGAACATAGGAGCATACCATTATTTCCAAATCTGATATGTGTGTATAAAAACTATCTCTCGGTAGCACATAGACAGCATGTCATTATAACATTATTTACTAAAAAAGCCTTACACTGGAGGGATTCAACTCACCTACTGATTTTTCGCAAATCTGGAAAGTGTCCAATTGGTTGGCTCTGGCTTCAATA
This sequence comes from Micropterus dolomieu, assembly GCF_021292245.1. Classification (NCBI taxonomy): domain Eukaryota; kingdom Metazoa; phylum Chordata; class Actinopteri; order Centrarchiformes; family Centrarchidae; genus Micropterus; species Micropterus dolomieu. The sequence continues at coordinate 14,885,292 of NC_060151.1, forward strand.
CTGTACACAGAAGATAGCCCATCTGTTCCATATTACATATTTTACTCCGACATCCCCTCCCCTGAGTCCAAAAATCTGTGATACCTGACCCATATTTTCAAATATAACCATAGAGAAAAAAAACAAAGCACATTTTAGCTTAACATCAATGATTTACTTGGGCAAACATCACAGCCAAGAGTGTGCAGGGACTCACTGTTTTTTGGTCTTTACATCACCCATCCCCTAACTTCATGCTCTTTTAATTCTCAGACGCATCACAGGACATACAAGTACACTTGGTCAGAGTTCAAAGTTTCAAATGTTTAATCAGGGCTGTGCTTCTTCAAGTGAGACCTACAGATCACATTTCAATAACACTCACTGCCATGACCTGGCAGTACCCCTCTGCAGCCTCACCACTTCCCATTTCCGCCTCCTCCACGTTTGGCTGCAGCCGGCAACCAGAAAACTCACAACATTGCCAGTAATCCACTGCGATGGCTGACAGCACAGCAGGCACTATATCACACGATGGGATTGATGTTTTATAGGCCTACTGTGGACTGCTATCAGCCTAAGGGAGGGAGAGGCATGAGCGAGGGACGAAGCATAAATCAGGACTGAATTGTGGCTTCTGTAAAACTCCATAGCACCACATAGAGAAGTTGCTGTCTGTAGGTTTCTGCTTTACCAAACAAACATCCCCCAGTCTTGTGGAGGAGTGTGTTTGTGTCTACTAAAACTGTTCTGTTGAAGTCTACTAATGTTGCACCACTTCATTATGCCATGCGACAGCGCTCCTGAGTCAAACTAAGTTGAACCAAGCCTCAGATTTAGTGTAAATCACCAGATAAGTGCGCTTGTTTTCCTTTACCTCTGTTCCCTCCCTAATCATTTAATCCTCCTTAAGATAAACCAGTCTGTCTTTGCACCTTCCTCAAGCTGCTTGTGTAGCTCAGCTTGCCTCTATGCCGGGGTTTGTGGGAGAGAAGGAGAGACAGAGACGCTGCATGACCACCAATTATTCCCGACTAGCTCGGTTTCTGCCCCTCTTTAGCACTGCTATGAGTCAGCACAGAAACAGCATGACAAGAAGAATCCCAACACTGGAAACAACATGCTCGAAAAAGGTTGGAGGGCAGACACAGTGAGGTTCACTATTTGTGGTGATAAATGAAGTAAAGTACCGGTAATGTAATTTGTGGTAAACATAATTATATTCTGGGCAGGTATGCAAGTGTTAACTGTAATTATGTGACATCAATGATGACAGATTAATATTTGCTACACTTTAGCTGATATCATTGTAGTAGTTATTTCATTTGAATATTTCACCCCGAAATAAGGGATTGGTTACTACAAGGGATTTCTGTATAAAAATCTACAATGCACATTTAGGAGATGGTATATGTGACAAAATGCAGAGGAAGTCTTTTATTTTGATACAATTAAATGAGTGGCCTTTTTTCTCACATTGTATGTTTTATCTTGCACCCAGACTGCAAGTCAAGTTTCCCACTTGGGATAATAAATGAACTGAACTGAACATTCCAATAAAGCAGAACAGACAAACACGCTACAGTGTTGAAAAGTGTCATTCACACAAAGCCTAAATGGAAACACAATGTACCGTAACAATGCATGTATATACAGTATATTAAAGGTCATTGGTTTAGGAATGAGTTACTACATGCTAATCTTCACAATGGAAAATCACAGTTTTTAATCAACAAAAGAAAAAACACATATCTTAATGTAAATGTTTTGCTTGATCAGAGAAGATAACAGAATGCAAAACTATGTAGCCTTGGTGTAGACAGTCGGAGATGTTATTAAACACTGTTGAAGGATGAACTTCACTTCATCACCAACATCATGAACAATCCTTTCAAGTGGGGAAAAATATTTTCATTCTCATTTATTTGGTTACGGGTAAAAGATCTTCAGATAAGGTCAGGAGAGGAGTGCGGGGCCAGCAATACCATCAGTTAGTGTGTTGGCATATACTGGAAATAAACTGCTTTTATGTTAATTAACCACAAACTGCCTCCTTCATTTCAGATGTATGTTTATTTAAGTAGCAAAGTTTTTCACCTACATACTCTAGTTAGTCTTGAGAGTGGGAATCTTTTTTTGTTGCTTTCTCTTTCTCTCTCTCTCTCTCTTTCGCTCTTTATGTGTCTGATATGTGATGTTGGTCTGCTGGTATAGTCTTGTGTTTACACGCCTGCCGCTAGCTGCTCAGTGGGGTTATTTCTACAAATCGCAGTCCACGAAGTTGACTCAGACAGCACTGTGTTAAGGACTCAGTCCATGTGTGTGATGCACTGTATGACACAGAGGGAGAGAGAACCATTAAGTGATAGAAGTCCCCCCTCCCCCTCCTCTTTATTATTCTCTATCTAACCTTGCTGCAACACTGACGTTCTTATACAACGCCACCCACTGAGGACCCATCAGTGCCACACACACACACACACACACAAACATACACACAATCGGCCTACACACAAGGAGTAGCTTTAAGCATCTTTGTTCTGTGTGGGAGAGGAGTGAGACATCATTTAGTCCACCTGTGTGCGTGTACAAAACAAACACTACAATATAAATACAGTGTAGTCTGACTCAGGGATGGTAATTGACTGTATGTGCTAACTAGGCAAACTGACTTCTCTGATTAGCACACCTTAAACAGAGATGGATGAACAGTGTAGTTCTGATGTAGTATGTGTTTGGAGGGAAAATATGGCCTACATTTAATGGATACTTATTAGGATTCATAATTGTTTGTTTTTGTTGGAAAATACGCTAATTCACTTTCTCGCAGAGACCAAATGTATGTAAAGTAAATATGAAAGTAAAGCCAGCAGCTGGCCTTAGCTTAGCAAAAATACTGGAAGCATGAGAAACAGCTAGCTTGGCTGGCTCTGTCCAAAAGTAGCACAATCCACCTACCAGCTCCACTAAAGCTTACTAATTAACAAGTTATATCTTTTTTTTAATTTAATCCTGTTTTCATATTGTTATGTATCAGACTATTTATTAGCCAGATGCTAAACTAAGATAACTGGCCACTGACCATACAGACATGGTTGATCCTCCCATGTCAGCAAGAAAGCAAATAAGCTAATTTTCCAGAACGTTCAACTATACATTTATCTTAAGGGAAAGTAGGTGGTAGAACAGAAATACTGATAAAGAGTAAAAATTAAAACCAAACCAAACAATGACACATGCACATACAATATACAAACCACACTCAGTCAGTGTATTAGGTACACCAAGCTAATACTAATGCAATCTAATACTACAATCAATAAATTATACCTTCATGAATGTTTTTGTGCTTTTTTTAGAGAGGTGTTGATTCAACTGCATGATCATTTTAGAGAATGAAGGATTTATTGCAGGACTGTTTTATTGATTAGTTTTAGCTTGGTGTACCTAATAAACAAACATTTATTTAATATATTGCCTGATCTGCAATAAGTGTGTTTCCACAACACCGTAAATTGATTTTCACTGCCCATTGTTAGTGGACATAACAAATATACTGAAGAAACCGTACAGAAAGTAAAATTAATTCCCTCTAACTCAATCCATTACAGGGGAAAGGGTAAACATCATTATCTGAATTAATATAAAACAGTGCAGGTATAAAAAAAAATGTTGAAACCGTATGCCCTGTATGTTATAATATGCTTCAAATGGATAATACTGCAGTAATCTTTAGGAATCCATAGGAATAAGGCTTCATATAATAAAATGGACAAAGCACCTCAGGCACATGAGGACAATCTATTATACTGAACCATGTGACCACAAACAAACCACGCATTCACACAATCCTCCTTTCAAGGGACACAGTATTAGGACATGGCTGTAGTTGCATTATACCTCAGAACCAACAACTGTTCTGTGATGTAATATGTTAGTGAGCCTTTTGTCACTTTGAGAGTATTATGATAATCAAATCATAATGATTGGTGAAAGTGGCGATGTGTGTGTTTGTGTGGGAGAAAGACCCTGCAGCACAATGCCATGACTGAGTGCAACACAGCAAGTTAACAGCCTCTAACTCCTTCTCGCTATTTATTTGTGTCATGCAATGTTTTACCAAGTGACAAATGACAAAGCCCTTGTAAATAGCCCTGGATGATACCTGACAGTTTGTGTTAGTTTCATAAGTGTGCATTTCTCACACAACAACACAACAATACACAACGCAATTAATTTGATGTTGTTAGGGATCTGATTAAAGGACTGGGAAGACAAGCAGAAAACAAAAATATTGTAACACTATGGTTGAAGCAATTTAAGACTGTCATCTTCTATTTTCTTGTTTTTTAATATGTTTACCAATAATAATAGTGTTATCTTTCAGACCCCAATTTAAATCATTAAAATGAGTGTGTATTCAGCACAGTCGTGTTGGCTTGGTAATTGGAAATAGATTACGTTTCATCTTGAAAAGTAATCCCAGGACATAATAAATAATATTATTGTGGCTGATCCACTATATTCAGTGTAAAATATATATAACAATATAACAGGATTACAAATGGACTCCTATAGGGATAGAAAATAATAGTCTTCATAAAGAGTTGACTTTACTTCTTGAAAGTCACTTCTAAAATAATTTTCTGAATCTTGATCCATAACATAACAACAACATGTGTTGTGTTGTAACAGTCAACACACCAAAATAGAATGGGTTGGATGGAGGAATCTCTATCATAACCAACAAGTCTGGCTTCATTAGAGCCTCTCTGTGCAGTGCAGTTGGTTGACAGGAGTGTGGTACATTCCACAGATGACTGCACAAACTGGACCATACTTCTGGGAGGACACTGACAATCACATGTTTTGTTCTGACTCAAGCTATGAGGCAGATATGGTTTTTCTCCTCACATGCAGATGAAGGTCTGTTAATTCCATCGTCACAAAGAAAGAAAAGATAGGAAGGAAAGAGGGCAGCCAAAACATCTGCTTTGTGGTAAACTTTAAGAGCAGATGCAGGCAGTGAAAAAGCAAAAGTGTTAAAACAGCTGATAAAATGGGCTCCAAATCTGTAGATAAGACCAATTTAAATGGAATTAAAGTCAGGTATATTTGATTTAGACACCATTTGGACATATTTATCTTAAACATTCATACTATTCAGCAATTTTACCTCTATATGACGTTGAATAGCAACTTCTACGGGGTACTGTGATGACCACAGATCTTTCCGGTGGTTTTTGTTTATTGTTTTGTATTGTTTTGTATTGTTTCCTTTCAATCTCCTCTCTTTTAAGCACCCAATAAAATAATACGACGGGGCAAGACCTAATCAGTTCATCAGGGTGGCATATATCCATGGAAAGGTGTTTCTGCAAGTCACCTTGAGGTTAATGTGTTAAGCAGTGCAAACATCGGAGCAACACTCTCAAGGAAAACAGAAATGTAAATGAAATCGACATAGAGGTTAAAGTGTTAATGGGACATGTCTTTAGACTTGCAAAACTCATGCTTAACTGCCATGTAAATGCATGTAAATAAGAACGGTTTCCTTTGCATAGAGGTGCACACACCCACCCCAACAGGCTATGTCAAGTTAGCACGGGCAACAGCACTGACAATACACGTTCTAGCAGAAATATTCATGTCACTTAAACTGCCTTTTGTCAAATCTCCGATTCTTTAAGTGAGACTATGTACCTTTTGAAGGAAGACATTTTGTATCTTAGCGTGGCGTTTCTAAAAAGTTTCACAAGCAGTAAAATGTGTCTTTGCTTAGTTTAGTACACCCAGAGGATTTGCTGCTGCAGCCTTACTTGGTCTGGTTGACCAGTAGCTTATGGTGGCTAATGTTAGCTGATGTTAGCAAACTGTTTGCTGTGTAACAGACATTACTGAGTCAGTCTGCTGACTTTATGAGTCTTATCTACTTGTGCTATTTTTACACTACGTCTTGATATTTACAATTGCACCAAAATTGCCACTTCTAGCCACAGTGGCTGATCTTCAGCAAAACTTACATAGCCTCACTTTAGAGAGCTAATGGTGCATTCCACTTGTACTGGGAAGTCAGAATTTCTGAGTTCCCAGTCGGAAATTTCAACTGGAACAGCCCCTTAACTAGGATTTCCTACTCGGAAAGTTGTGACAACAACTCTACCCCCAACTTTGTGATCCAAGATGGCTGCTCCATGTATCAACAGTTAGTGGAGCGGTCATTCTGCCTGTAAGAATCCCTTCCTACATGTTCGCCTCTCAATGAAAATGAATTACTAGGCGCGTAAATCGCTTCGTGTGTGAAAAGTCATTTAATTCATGATATTCTCTTTCTCTGTCTTTAAAAATACTTTTTAAAACTCAATATAATGTTTAATGGCTGATACTTGCTTTACTGTTCATTTACAGTTATTATCAAAAAGCACAACCATTTCCCTAATCTTTACTTACAAATCCCATCATTTCTCATTGCCTCCACCATGTGGTAATTTAGAAAGCACTAACATTCAGTATTGTTCACTCAAGTGATCAAAGCTTTTGTTGTGTTCATTATGTTAAAAGGTTTTGAGGTGAAGAACCACAAGCAACATTACTTATCACCAGTTTTCGTTGTAGTGTTTTGAATTTATCTCACCAGTGTGTAAAACTGTGTGTGTTTTTGAGGGATTGTGTGTCATGTTTGAGGGCAAAGTTTTGTTTTTCAGCAAGATTGAATGGTTTTGAGTGGAGAGCATCATTTTGACCTGAAAATAGGACGTTTGGAGAATTGGGTGAGAAGTTATGGATTTGTGTTTAGAGTTTTGAGAAAAAGAGGCATAATTTCAAGAAATGTATTTAAGCGATCGAGAAAAACTGTAAAGCAGCACTGTAGCTGCCTGTCAGAGAAAGTAAGACGGGGAAGAGTGTTTTCAGGCCTGCACGTGAGGGTCCCAGGCAGCCTTATTAGCGGGATGGTTGAAATTCCTGAGTCCTGAGTCAGTCGCGGTTTCTCCAGCTGTGGAGACATTTCCTGGTGATGTCCCAACAGGTTCACTTTGACAAGAGAGGCCCGATAATCTCAACTGCAGCATAAACAACTGACACAACTTCTGCTAAGACGCTATTGCATTTTTGACTAATTGCAGTCACATGTGTCATTTTGCCACACTTATGATCATGATTTTAGAAGACAGCAGTGTATCTCTTACTTCCCTCTCCTTTACAACTCTAAACACACACTGGCTTTTCTCTCTCTGTCCACTTTATCCCAGCACTTCTCAAGGACACAAAACTCACATAGTAGTGTTCATTCACGATTACCGCCCTGCACCGCTGCCAGTAAATGCTACAGAGATGGCTTTATCTCTGCATGTTTTGACTTCCTGTCCCGCTGTTCCATATGAGTGTGAAGCAGCGCTTGCCATCAATCCCATCCTCACACATTTAGACAGACAGGGAAATAAAGAGCTTCCTTTGAGAGCTTGAGAACACATTAAGCATGTTGACAAAATATTTTAGTCAGACAGTTACAGAACCAGTGGAACAAAGTGTACGTCTCATGACTGGAAATTACATGTGAGAAGCTGCAAATCCAGTCACGACCAGGGTTTCTTTGTAATGTGTAAATATTATTTATTAAAGTGTTCAAAGCATTTCTGAGGTCTAAGTCAGGTAAATCCAGACTGAAAAGGTGTTTAGGTGTAGCTATTTTTTCTCAGCAACAGAGGAGTCTTTGTGGTGACGTGTCGGCTATAGATTATATGGATTAAGTGGTTGTGGGGAGAAGGTTTCATATGAATGTGTTCTTAGGAAGGACTTCAGTCTGTCTTCTTGGTTTCAGTTTTGCTGTAATCCTCCTAACTCAATCAAATTCTTCACTGTTTGTGTACATGGATATATGTGTTTGTGTGGATTTGTGTGTATGATTTTCCCTCTCCAGTCTTTCCCAGCATGCCCTTGCATCTCTCCTCTCTCTCCCGTCTACAAATCAGTCTCTCCTGAGCATCCAGCCCAACAGAGACACCAAAAGATTATTTAGTTGCTATAGTGTCCTTCCTCTCTCCCTCTACATGAACACACACATGTGTATGCACACTTGGAAGTGATGAATAGCAGGTGGCCACCCCCTATACCTTCCTCTACTCTCGACTCCCCAACCATCACCACCATTGCCATATTTATCTCTGCTTGACAAGCTGAGTCCGGTTCATGTCACTTGAAAAGTAGCCAAATTCCTCACAATTACAGAAGCAAGTTCACTGTTATCTTACTAGACTCATGGATAGTATTATTGTTAAAATGTTTCTTTTTATCCAAAAATAGCAGAGTGATCCCCAAATGTTATAACACACTTGCCGATTTCACTCATGTATCCAAATGTAACACACAACGTGCTGTGACTTGCTATAACTGAACTCTGGCCTGACTATCTTGTCCAGTGAAAACAAATCCAGACAAAACTAATCAGATGTGAGATCAATCTTTATTTCTACCTCATAAGGCAGAACATGTTGGCCTAGAAATACCATAAATAGGCATATATAGGCTTATATGGGGCTACTTTGTAACACTGATGGTTTGTTCCCTATCCCCACCCCTCAGTTGCAAAATATCATGGGGACCCAGTGGCAGGTATGGGAGTGCCATGATAGACTGCACTAGAAACCAAAGTACGTACGTCACCCCGAGAGGTGGGGGAGGGAGGGGAGGCCAAGGGCTCTCTGTTTGTTTATGGTTTGCTTCTGCAGATAAGAGAAACTGCATGTTTAAAGGGCTGGGTGCTTGAAAGTCTGATATCTACAGTGTACAAAACAAACTGGACAACTCCCACTATGCATCAGAAATTCTGTGTGTGTGTGTGTGTGTGTGTGTGTGTGTGTGTACAGGAATGCAGGGAAGCATGTATGAGAAGGTAGACCAGACATGCAGTGTATCTATCAAGATACAAAATGCTACATGTAAGATTCCAACAAACATACATACTGTATATACTATATACTACACAACCTTTGTCCTAGTTCTGTTTGACTTAGCACAAGACAGTCTGCAGCAGCAGGGTGTACTAGTGCAGCGCAAGAATATATTTGAATGAATGTAAACTGTTTCTTGTCTGCCTACCAGCAACAGCTCATGTGTTCCAAATGGGTGTGGGAGCAACTGTTTAAAGCAACTGTGTCAGCGCCCTTGATACTCACTTATTAAGCTTAAGCAACTGTGAGACCAGCAAACAAATGCTGGCTTTCTCGTTAATGTGTGCTGGAGGCAAGACGTACATACATACTTGTTGCACACCTCTAAATGGACATGATGTCTCAAATAAGGATTCGGTGCAGGCAGAAAAACAAAACACAAATAGATTGTTCTATGTCAGACTGAGATCATTTACTTTCCCCTGTGAGATGCAGATAGCGTGTGGTGAAGTAATGCTCAGAGGAAAGCACAGTTCCCTACAGCTTATCATTGCTCAATCAGCTCCAGTTTGCTTCCAGAAATAGATGAGGTGACGGGTTGGACTAAGGCAAGGGAATGAAAAGCTATTAACTGTTTTTTTGCTGAGGAGGGTGACATTACCATAAGGCCTTGTCAGTTGGCAGGGACCACAAGCTGAGCTGAGCTCCACCTGCTTTTATGACAGGCAACGGGGGAGGGGTGGGGGGAATGCGGGGGGCTGAGGGGAGTGTTTGGCACCGGATTAGCATCAATAGTGGCGCAATGTTTCACTCTCACTCTCTCTGTCCTATGCCTTTCCCATTCCCTCTTCTTTTCATCAAGCTTCTGTCTCGCTTTGTTCTTCTGTGTTCTTCTGATCCCACTCTCAGCCTCGTCTTACTCGGATTTTCTTCTCACCGGTATTCTTAGCGCCATATTTCAATGGCATTGACATCCTCTGTATCACACTCCCTCACTCTCTCTCTTTTGTCAGTCTTTCCTCCACTGTCCTTCAGTCTCGCCCGGGGATGTAGACAGGGGTTGGGAAGTAGCACAACATATGAGTTAATTTCTGTTATTACTCCCAAAAACAAGACATTTCACAAGAGCTGCACTCAAATGATTATATACGTAAAAGGGGTAACATGTATAAAATAAAAACAATTTTATTACAAACATGTATGCAGCTCGTGGACAAGGGGCGAGGGAGTGTGTGTGTGAGAAGAAATGTCTTCAAGGCAAGTTGGCGGCGCCTTCTTTGACAAATGCTTAAAAGGGTCAATAGTTCAGTTTATCATTTTAAAAACTAAATTTGACAAATATTTTTTATCCAATACAAAGCCTGTGTATGAGCAGCAAAATTGCCCCCAGTTCTGGAAGACTCCATGTTCAATCTGAGGAGACATTCACTCCAGCTTATTTCAATGGATACAGTGATGGCATCTGTTCACTGACAATTCAAAAAATATATTTATTTATATCAGACATAGCAAATAAGAACACGGTACAAATGTATTCCAATACTTTTTTGCTACTTTAAAATCATATAATGCCTATCTTTGTGTACGTTATAATGATGTACTCTGAGTGAATGGCCTTTAACAGTGAACAATTCATTATGTGCCTGTTTCATAAACACAAACCTGGCTATTACCTTTATTCTAGTGATCAAATGTAGTCAGGTTACATTACTATGACAAAATACTAAATGATAATCAGTAATACAGACTATATTCTAAACTTAACCTTCCCAATCATGAAGGTGTTGTTCTATCTGGTTATTAGTAGAAATAAAGTTTGACAATAATTTCAGGTTGATGTAAATCACAGTAACATACCAAGTAGTATAATAATCTCATTTAAATGAGCAGTGATAGTGATGCCCTTTAATAGTCACTGGCGGTTATAGTTGATGTCCATGACTCCTCTCTCATGCTAGCTTGGAGGGGCACAGTCCTGAGCCGTGATGTACAGAAAATCCTCGACAAAAATAGCAAACTATATATATATATAAAAAGAATCCATCAAAGCTTTTTTTTCTGAGACGAACTGGTTCCACACCAGGTGATTATCCATGCACACAAACACAGCGTCACAGACCAAGATAAACAAACGCACTCCCACCAGCCTCTGCAACACTCACAGTATCAGCGACTAAATCCACACACACACAGACTGAACTTTACACAGCCTATCAAGCCCCAAGTGTATCAGGAGACGCGCAAACTGACAAGTGATGATGAGCCAGCCCCAGAGGGACCATGATATCCCAGCAGGGTCAGGGGGGATTTTAGTCAGCTAATGCTGGCAGTCCAACAACCTCTCATCACTAGCAACAGCAGTAACACCACAGAGGTCCCAACTTCAACACTGCAAACCCAGGCTCTGGTCACTAAGAAAGTGCAGTTTTACTCTAATGCAGCTGAGTGAGGTTTTCGTTGAAATCATACGCTGATTGTCACAAAAGCTACGATTTAACTTCAGCTTTAATATTCTGACTCAGATTCTCCACCACAACAATTCTACCGGTGGGAATATTCAATTTGCCATGTTGCTGTTAAATAATGAAGCTAATGATCCTAATCATCACCTTGAAAACACTCAATGAAATTATAATGAATTATGAATCATCATCAACAATGTAAGCAGCTAAAAATCCAAAGTATTTAGTGTAAAACATATGTGTAGGTTGTTTAAGGTTGTTTATCTGAAGCACGAAAGTCACAATAAATGATTTACACAGTAAACAGTGCAGGCCTGATTTCAGTCTAGCCATTGTACTTTTTTCTAGTCCCATTATACTAAAATACTATCTTAATATGTACGTGCTTGGATCTCATTCTACCCACCTAAAAAAAAAATCTGTCACTTATCCATTAACCGGTCACATGTGAGGACACTGGGTGAAATGTAACTGACCAGCTTAGCACTCTCGGGCTACACTCTCCTGAACAGGCTTTAGTGTTGTTTTTCCAGTATTGCACGATGTATATTATTATTACAGTTAATAAGTGACTCTGCTGGCTCCCTGGAAGGGAGTTTTCAATCTGGTCTCCTATCAACAAGGAGGTCAAAGTGTGGAAGAATAGCACCCTGGAGCTGACAGGGTGTCAACATCTTGCATAAAGCGCTTCAGTAGATGCTGTGCTGTGATTTTCACCTTAGAGGACGTCTGCCTAACCTGTCACCCACACCGTCTGATGCACTGCTGATGCAGAGAGTTACTAAAACCACTTCTGTTTCCTCCCATACCCCAGTAAACATGATGGCATCTTACAGGTATAGTATCAGATCTGTATTTTCATCAGGTTCTTACATAAATTCTTCTACCGTTCAAGGTTTCCGCTTGTCCGGTGTGTGTGAGTTTAAGCCTAATGTGTTTGGTGGTTTAGCAGCCTGTTAGCGAACAGCCTTGTTGTGCATATGTGGCCAGGCTTTAGTTCAGGAGGTTATCAGGACACAATCACACTCCCAGTATCCATGTGTAATGACACTCGGCCCAACTGTTAGCCAACACAGCCTGCATGTTTGAACAAACATTGCTTGTGGGCTAATAGTGTTACAGGCAGAGGATATAAAATGTGTTGAGGTATATATATATATATATATATATATATATATATATATATATATGAATCGTATGTGGAATTTGTTCCAGATATAATTCACTTACGTAACAAACAAAACCTGCAGTCTCCCAGCAGAAAGCATAATTCATTTTTTGAACAAACCCATTGTGAGTGAACTGTCAAAACTGTTTGCTGAGGACATACCAGTGCCCCAAACGGGTGATCTAAAAATGGATGTGGGCGTACCCAAGAAAAACCTGATTCTTCTCACTTCAGGACAGATTTGTCCAGACATGTTAGAAAACCCTCAAATACTGTCTTTTAAAAAATACCTGTATCAACAAGCTCAACCACAAAAACCAATGACAAACTGAACAGGTGCAATTATTTTCAAGCTTTTTAATACAAACTTAATAAACTATCAGTCCCTCTTAACATGTAAGACACCGACTCCAAATACTTTGTTATACCGTTTGTTTTTATCAAGTATTGCACAATGTAGGTACAAAATTAATATACGATTACATTTTGTCCATAATATAGCAAAAATCTTTAAACTCTTAACAGAAAATACAACTCTTATGTTTTTCAAAAAAGCAAATATTCTTTAAATCCCACCACTATGGAATATTCTGTACACAATCTTTAGAATAGTCAATGTTTTTTTTTTTTTAAGATGGATTCATTTTATAATCTCAATAAAAAAAGAAAACATAAAGTTGCTGCAGCCATCACAGATCACTGGAGTAGTAAAAAGATATAAATGCAATACCATGTTGTAGAAACAATAGATACTCTGATATTTTACAAACTCTGTACTAAATTAAATTATACAATTAGAAAAAAGACCAGGAAATCCCACTTATTTATGCCAATTTCTTGAAAAATTGGCTGTGTCCAGTTATGTTTAAATACTGAAGGAGGCCATGACTTGTGGTGGTGGTTTTTTTTGTCTTTTTTTATATATCTTAAAACAGTCACATAAAAAAAAAAATTGTGCTTGGTTGGCAAAAGAAATAACAATGATGCATGTTGAAGTTTAGTTAACCAAGCTTGGACATCTTGTACTAAAAAAGGTATAACTCAAGGGGGCAATGTAATTCACCCTCGGGCTCATGCTCTTTGACTCGTTACATAGATCTTACAGCTGACAAGTCACTTTTTCCTTTAATCCATGACATTCTGTTCTTGTTTTTTTCATTTTTCAAAATGTGCATTTGTGTTTGTTTCCCCCCCATCACATTATCTCTGGTCGTTTCTGTGTGAAGTAGTAGCTTAAGTAGTACCTTTACGTGTACTAGTTGGCCATAACTGGCTGGAATTGCTGGTTAGAATACTGCATGTTGTTCAAGCTGAAATTCAAGCCATCCATAAGGGACTTGTCGTTAAGGCCACCGTAGGCCGCAAACATGTCGAAGGCATTGCTGTACTGCAGCGGGCTGAGGCTGAGTGAGCTGTCCCCAGGGAAGAGAGCACTTTGGCTGCCCTGGCCCTGAAGGCTGGGGAACACAAACTCCTTGGCATTGGGGGACAGGGCTGAGGGCTTCTGGTGCTGCTGCTGCACGCCGAGGCCCAACCCGTACAGAGAGTGCATGGAGGTGGAGATGGCTTTCTGTTTCAGGAGACTGTTCACATTCAGGCCCAGGTTGGTGGGAGAGGTACGTGCCACCTTGTTCCCAGCACTGTTGCCGCCATTGTTGTTGCGTCCGCTGCTCTTCATTTTAGTGGAGCCAAACTTGGTGGCGGCGAAAGTGGCTGTTGTGAAGGTTAAAGGCTGCGTGGAACGGGGCATAAAGGTGGGGCTGACGGCTGCTGAGTGGCCAAAAGGAGGAGAGGGTGAGCTGGAGCCCGGAGAGGCCCCATTCACAGGCTCACTGATGGGCATGAAGACCTGTGCGTCAGGATTGAAACTGTTCTTGATCTCCTTGTCCAGATCAAGCCCCCCAGTGCTAGCTCCACTATCATTGCTGTCGTCGACGTACAATACTTTGACCGGCCCCTTCTCCCCGATCTGATAGGACACCTCAAAGGGGTCAATCCACACGCTGAGGTCCTGGGGCAGGTTGTTGCGGACATCCTCAATGTCCAGCCCACTCTCTTTGGCTGCCTTCTCCACCACGGGGTCCACCTTCTCCCCAACGTGGATACATCTGAATCCTGAGCCCTTGTATGGCTTGTCTGGGTACCAGTGCCCCTCATATTTCTGCTTTAGCTGCCTCTCCAGCTCCTCGCCGAAAATGTTGACCCTCCGCCTTGGCAGCTTGTTATACAGGTACGAGATGATGAAGTTGAGAGCTACTTGGATTTCAAGCTGCATAGCTAACTGCCGACGTTTACCAGGTGCGTGAAGATTAGGTGTGTCTGACCTTGAATGTGTCCACTGGGTCTGCTTTGTTTATCCGTGGTTGGCAACACAAATGCACTCCTAGGCAGGATGGCGAACGCAACCAGAACGTGGATAAAACAGGTTCAAAAGCAAAAGTGCTGGTTTTGTAGAAGTGGCGTCCTTCCACAGGGTGTGATAATGTTTTCCTGCAACAAGAAAAAGAAACAACACGTTTTAATAATTAATTTCAACATGTTTAGATACATTCATGTGAAAAAGTTAATGTTTAAGAATACCAAGTTGAATATTCAGACTATAACAGACTGTTGAGCTCATTTGCCCTTTTTACCCACTTGAAATCATAACTGCAGACTTTATAATTCGAGGGCAAGTGTCCTTTATTATTAACGGTCTGTTAACCAGTGCATGTTACAGGTTTGACTGCTGTGAGCTCATAAATTGACTGTCACACAGCAACAACAACCAAAGCAGAATTCCACAGCTACAATAAGGTAACAGAAAATGTGCTGTTATTGCAGAAATGTTAATAGAGCCCACTGATCTGGGATCTATATGCTACTTATTGTTCATCTGGCAATTCATTGTGCATATGGTTTTTACAAATAGCGGGTACTGAGCACATTAATCTCGCACTAGGGCTCGGGAATCCTGTTACATAATAGGTTATACTGGATAGCCTCCATACAGCCGGAGACAGGAAAACTAACGCGGGGGTTGTTGCATTTAATCAATGAAAGGGGTAAAAGCAACTTGGTAAATGCCTTGTCAACAATGCCTCGTGGAGGATAAGTTGGCAAGGAAATGATTCAAAGTGGATTTCAAAACTTTCAATCTCTGTGTCACTGTGGCTGGTTTGATAAAGCACGGCTTCCTACATTAAAAACAATGTGGAAATAAGACAACATACTATTGCTACACCCATATGTTTGGCAACTTTGACACAGGGAAGGCGAAACATATTTACATAACTTGCAAATGTCACAAGCTATAAAACCAAATCCAAACCAAGTAAGTTGTGCTATGTAGAATAATCCCAATGACAAGAGCTGGACTGAGGGATGCAGGCAGTGAGCTTGTCAAGGCTGTTTATATACGCCTTAAAGTTGATTAACAAATTCAACCTATGGAGGAAAACCATTAGCGTCTCCGTCATAAAACTGGCCTCGAAAACTGTAGTCTGGAAGAAATTCCTCACCGTTACGAAATGGCTACAGGTCTTGAATCATCTGATCAGTTTAATATTGTTACAGAATATGCAGGACTATAACGGTTACAACAGCCTATACTGACACCGATGAAACAAAGCTGCACTCACGTAAGAAATGAATAAGTTCAGGAGCACGTCAGACGCATTTCAAATTTCTGAGGGAATATTGTTGTCTTCTTTTAAACTGAGAGGAGAATAATAAAGGGCATACAACACAATTCCAACTCACGCGCGCGCTTGCACGCACGCTCACTCTCACTCTTACACACACAGACACACACACACACCCCTCCCTAACTTCGTGGACTGACGCAGCAAATCAGCTTAGTAAATCTGAATAGAGCCACAGTACGACAGCCAGCAAAATAAATACATTAACATCAGATACACCACAAGCAACAGACACGAGTCAGCTGGAAATACTTACTTTTTTGTAAAAAATACAGATTCTCAGTAGCTCTGAAGTACCATTAGTTAGTGCAAATAGGAAAAAAAGTAGAAATACTTTCTTCACATATAATATATTATCAACATTACAAAAAAGTATTCCAGTACATGTATATTTCGGAGGATTGGCGTTTAGGTTTGCTTCGGTTTCGGTTTTTTTTAGCGTTTTTTTCTTCTTTCAGCAGGCTCGCAGAGTAGCTCCCGCCTCATCGGGAGTTTTGCAACTTCGTCCCCCTCCTGCCACAGCGTTGCCTTTATTTATAGCTTTCCTCCGCCATGGGCACGAGGTAGGCGGTGATGCGGTTTCAGAGGTCAAAACAATATGAGCGGCCGCGATTGGTCCAAAGTGCCAGTCCCGCCCTCGGAGTCGTGCCTGAGCCGTGCGCTCATTGGCTGGTCTGCTCCGTCAATCCGAGACAGATGATTCTGTGAAATGGGAGAGACGCCCGTGATGAGCGCTTGCGTCAGAGATAACTTAGGTCTGTGCGGGCAGCAAAAAGGCTGAAGTTATTAATGTTAAAAACACAAGCGGCATTATTTAAAGAGTTATCCCGTCTGTGTTTGAGTTGTGCTGAAACAAATGCTTTTATCAGTGTGAAAATGTCGCATTGTAGATGTTTTACATTCTACAACTTCCGTCTGATTATTCAGGGTCATATTTGCTGGTCTGATATCATTAGAGTGTCCCTTATTTTAAAGAAACACTGTGCTATTAATTGACAGACTACTTAAGCACTGTACACAAGACTCGCTGCTCTTATAATGGCTGGTTTATTCCACACAGCAGAGCTCTAATAGGAGCCATTTACGCGATAATAATCTCAGTTATATCACATGCTTCCCTTCTCTCACATTTTGTTCACATAAGACTTTCATTTTTCGTGACCTGCCACGAAAAAACTGCAGGAGTTATGATGAATGTATACTGCCCTGCCTGAGAGGAGATTCCCTATAGCGGAACAATACAGCTGGCAGCAGTGTGGGTGGTGCTGAATGCTATCTACAAAACACACGCGCTGATTGGTCTAAAACGGGGCAGGAACCCTACGGTGAATGGTGTACCCGTATCCAAGGTGCTGATGTAGGCTGCGCACGTCATCGCTCGGCTCAACGCACGCTGTTGCCAAATTTAAAGTGCACTAACACACATAGGGGTATGGGCATGATATGAAGTCATTGTACTACAATGTCAGTGTAACTTTACACTTACCGTTCATATTGGGAAATACTGTTTGTATTTGTTAAAGAAACATACTGTCTCCTAATGATTAAGACTTATGTAACATGAAAGTCACAAGTGGAAAATACAATGCTACAGGGGTGACAAAAAAGTATGAGATAAGTAAGAAACAAATACAACTAATATACAAAATGTAATAACTAAAACAGACTGAATATAAAATAATTTTAAAAGTTTTTAAAAATCAACTAAGAATAAAGACTAAACGTAGGAAATTAAAATAAAATACAATAAAAAATACTGAGGCAAGATAAAGATAGGAATGGATGATGCCATGGTGACTTGAATCAGGGTGTTTTAAATATCACATTTAATGCCTGGAACATCTCGTGTATTACCGTATTGTCTTTAAAGCTATTTTCAATTCTTGTCTATTTGTATCTCTTGATGACGTCCGGTGCGAAGAGTCTTAACTTTTGTCATCACAGCAGCTGTGACTGTAATGGAAGCGTAAGTCTGTTGGACTGGCCTGCTGACAGGGAGGACCTTTAGACATTCTTCAAGCACTCGGCTTTGCCAAGCAGAGTCATGTGCTCACCGTGAGCTGTAAATGTGTGCGAAAGGGCTCCAGATGAAAGCGCTGTGGGGATTAAATGCACGAGACTGACGGTAGATCAGGCAGGGGCAGAACAGAGGAGAGGCGGTGTGGTTTGACATTGCCCCGTGGATTCAGATTCACAATCATAGCTTGGAGCGGAAGTGGGTGGGAGAATGAGCAACGTCCTGGCGAGGACTTCTTGGCTGTTTACTGTAAACAGCTCAGCATAATCTAATGTCTCATGTCCTCCAGGACCAAAGCCATATAGACTTTGTCTGGTAGCTGCTTTTTATGGTAGTTTGTGTGCTGTGCATAGCTCATGTGCTCCTTCTGTAGTCTGTAAATTGCTTGCGGTGTTTGCATTTGTAACAAACTGCCGTCGCCTGATAGAACAAGGTCAGTGGTCATAATGAGGCTAAGACTAATGTTAAAACTGCTATATTGTCTTAAGGTGTAATCCTCTAATGTATCCTCCACTCACTGCCGCTGCTATCACTTGTGCTCATGGAGGAGAGTTAACACCCTAAGATCTCTAATCCCCCAATCGGACTTCAGTCTGTTTGTGCTGTAACTCCAGGAGTGAGAATGTGGATAGAATGATGTTTGTTGTTGCTAATTCTTCAGTGTTTTTATGAAAATCTGACTTATAGCTGAGCTGTTTTAAGACTTGTTTACTGAAGGAGTACAACACAGACCATACAGTCTTGTGGGATTTCCTGACATTTACATTTATCATCTCAGTGAATTGAAGGTCACCTTCTAAAAAAAACATCATATTGCATAAGCAACAACTGTCACAAGACCTCAACCTACAACTTGATCTAACCCTGACAACAGAGGACGAACAGTGGCTGTCCTCATTCACTGCTGCTATCCATATGACATAAACATACAGGCTCCTATGAGAGGATCATGTACAGAGTTATGCTTAGCCGCAGGTGTGTGATGGAGCATAAGAGACCACTTGTGCTGTGGGAAATAGGTTGCCAGGGGGGGAAAAATCTTTGCGATAATGTTTATTAGCCTTTGAGAGACGAGGATCAGAAATCACATCAGTGTTTAAGGCTTGTGACTAAAAATATAATTTGCTGCACTGTAAACATGTGTTAAAAGAGGGGCAACTGGCACACAAGTAGAGGAGATTTTTCACACACCACTGCTTCCATGTCTGCCTCTCCTCCTCTCCTCTCCTCTCCTCTCCACCCCCTATCCCCACCCCCCTTACCAGCTCAGACGGAGAGCCTTTGACGTCACTGGTTGTTATTACTTAACACAACTCTGCAGAGCGCCCTGGGCTCCTTGTAATAGACAGATGCTTTTGAAGAGTAAATGAGGCAGCCGGTGAGACATGCAGTGTAGGAGACAGATAGAAAGGAAGAGGTGATACTGTGGGTTTGTCGTTGTGCCACCAAATGAAGGGATCCTGAGGAAACTGAGATATCCACAAAAAAGGTGATAAAATCAAAAAATATATTGCTAGCAAGAAAGTCCCAACTGAGCAGAACTGCAGTTTCCATTAGATTTCTATGAATTCATTTTCCAGAAAAGGGAAAACCGTAGATGTGCATTTACAGAGTTATATCCTAAGGATATAGATATCAATCAAATGTGGAAACTGCAGTGAAGTCTAGTTCACACTACATGATTTTAAGCCCGGTTTGCCGGTCAGCGAGCTCGGTGACCATCGGGCTGTGATCAGGGGTAAATCAGCGATCGATCGAGTCGGCCAACTCGCATCCAGCCAATGAGAGCAGGCAGCTGGCAGAGCATGCAGCTACTTTTTCACTGCAAAACACTTTTTACTCACCTCCAGCTCTCTCTGTAGCACAGACAATCCCAATCCCAAGACGGCAAGTTGTGTAGTGTGAACAACACATCGATCTGCCGACACTGAAAGTTGTGTTGTCTGCACAAACTTTTAGTTATCTGTTAGCATGGTAGCATGTCAACACAACACAACATAATACCTAGAATCACCTAGTATTAGCTTTAGCAGCTAAAACTGCACTTAAGCAGGAGAAGGTAGTCAGTTTTCATTCAGTATACAGAGTAATATTGAATCAAAAACATTAGTGATCTTTTCTGTGACCTTCAAATGATTCAGGACCTCAGTGTTTCTGTCACAGATACATGAAATTACTGCCCTGGTATAAAATCTCATTAACTAAATTTCACGAGTTTTTACACCAACAACATTTTATGGTGCTATCTGGAAATGACAAATTGGTCTTTTTCTTCACTCTGGAGCAGTCTGTCAGCTCTGGCTGCACATGGAACATTACACATCAGTCACTCCGCATGCATACACACATCGAAGATTTACATGGCTCCATATATGTGAACACAGAGGTTATGTTATCAGTTGTGACGACAGCAGCGTAAGTACTTTTTCTCCTGCACCTTGCCGCCTTCATAACTCACTGAGGCTGTTACATAATTCATCCAATGGCAGCCCACAGGGGCAACATCAATAGATCCATTCGCCATCTGCAAAGAGAAAACAGCAAGGCTGAAATGCACAAGAGCATCCTAATATAACCAACTCTGTAAGCTGTGTAAAATGGCTCATTATTGATCTATGGTCACTTTCAGTTGTAGTGTTGTGTTATTCAATAAGCAAAGTTGCTCAAGTAATCAGCAGAAGCATTAATAAGTAATCTTTTTCACTTTCATGAGGTTAGCTGTTGATGAGCTTCATTATTTAAGTTACCTTGTAACTCTGGATTGCAAATTCAATTTGGTGTATAATTAACCTATGCTGTATATTGTGATGTTGTGTTCAGCTGCTTGTACTGCTCAGCAAATACTGCCATTCAGTATGCTTCAGTTTTATGCTCCGTGCAGGTGGAGAAAACACAACTGAGCAGTTGGTGTCAGACACACACACACACACACACACACACACACACACACACACACACAAGTCAGTGTTTTTTTTAAAGCGAAGTCTCTTCTTCGTACATTTCTCCTGATTTTGGCACTCCCCCATTACTCCTCATCCCATCCACCACATTGGGACTCCATGATTTAAGAGAAAGAGGGAGAGAGGCATTCAATAGGATAGCTCTGTGTGTGCTCTGTATGTACACACCTGAGTACAAGCACGCACACACCTCCCCAGCCCTCAGGTCTCTTTGTACATAAACTGTCTGAAATGATAGAGCAATACCTCCAGTGCCCCAAGGACCGGGAGAATCAATTCAGTAATGAAATGTGGATAGTTGATGGAAAGATAAGAGAAAGGTGCCGAGGTGTTTTTGATTATTCTGTTGCAGTGACGAGACACATCACTTGGTGTGGTTTAGTGCCTGACATTATGCTGATTACCTTACATTTTTTATTCTGCACTCTTCTCTCTCCCCAGTCATTCACGCGTTTATAATGCAGTGTGCTCCATTAATATGACAAAACAGCAGCCCACTGTGGGTATAGGGTATGAAGGGAGGGGTTGAAGATCCCTTGTGTGGTCTTGTACATGTTTCACATCCTCTGGATGACTCTTAGGCCCCATCCACACTACTGCGTTTTCGAATTAAAATGGAGACCTTTTGCTATTGATTGGATCTTAGAAGTCATGCGAAGCAGAAACACGATGCTGCTGACCGGGTTTTTGACACTTATCTGCCTACACTTGTACTGTGCATGTCGCCGTATTTACTTTGCAACGACTCCCAGTCTGTTTTCCGCCGCCACACTCCTGTGTTAATTCAGTAACAGTCCCAGCTCCTTCATCTGTATTTATTTCTTCTGTAACCAGGAAGAGACCATTTGCTTCATGTTTACACTGGCACGCGCATGCCCAGTGTACCTGAACGGCCAATAGATGTGCGTTTTCAGTCGTTTTAATGTAGACGGAGATCAACTCCAAAACGCAGCTAAACCGCTGGTGTGGATGGAGCTCGTATTCGTTTTAATTCTCCGTTTGTACACTAAAACGGAGTAGTATGGATGGGGGCCTTAAACAGCAGGAGGGGACATGCTCCACGTTGGCAACCTAGATAGTAAGCAAAGAATGACCTTTAGTTTAAAAGATTGTGTTATTAATTACTGGTAGGAGCTACTTACCACGGTTACAGCATATACAACGTACTGTTTTTAAAATTACTAAATATAAACTGAAAAAAAGGTGACATAAATTTACTTGATTAGGGAATTGGATTGGTGTGAAATAGTCGTGCTTTTCATGAATTTATGTTTAATTTATATATATCTAAATGGTCATGTTCATGTATTATTCATGTGAAAAAAGACAGGGAATGTTAATTCTGCCAACTTTTTGTTAGTTTTTGAGTTTGTCACAACTGACCTCAGGATGTTTCAAATGTCTCAAGTGTCCACTTGATGGGATTTGATCTGTGCAAATTCGCACACATCACATTTCTGTAAAACCAGGACCTGTGCTCATAATCAAAACAAGACAGAGCTCCTTCTACTCTTGGCTTCCACTATTTATGGCTTCTCCAAAACCTTCTGGCATGTATGAACTAGCACCTAGTCAGTCAGTTAGTGTGGACAGGGGCACATTTGCATTCACATTACACCACATTTGTGACCACGAGTCCTTTGCCACCTCTAAATGTGGCTTAAGGAATTCAGTCTCACTGAGTCCTAGTGGGCACATTCGCACCTTAATATAGATCTGTTTGCTTGTAATCACAAGCAATCAGGACGCATTTTAGTGCTTAGTGAGACTCTCTGAGGTGTTGGGGAAGCAATAGTCTCCAGGTTAAAAGAGTGTAGAGGTGCAAGAATGGAAAGAGTGTGGAAAAGAGGGGAAATACAGAGGTATAAAGGACAGCTGGGAGGATATGAAGGAGGAAAGCAGGGAGACTGTGGTGCCCTGATGGCCAGGAGTGACCTGTAAGGGCTTACAATGAGAGAAAAAGATGAGAGTGTGAAGAAATGAAGACAGCTGGTTTAGGTGGAAAGCGGAAACATATGATAAAAAAAACAAAAAAACAGTAGTTATGGAAAAAAAGATACTCAAAATAATCCAATGCAAACGACTTCAAATTAATTCTGTTCATCGCTGGGAGGCAACTATTATATACTAGGAATCTATTTTATTTTCAAAAAGCAAAGTCAGCTAAATGGAGACCACCCACTGACACCAATAAGGCCCAAGACAAAAACACTCCTGGCAGTTTTGAAGTGGTTTCTGCAGAGTCTGATGCACTTTATCATAATTCTGATTGGAACTGACCCTGGAGAAACACAGCGTGCAATTAGGATTCACAGAGAGAAATTCAAAGTAAACAGCAGGGGCTGTCTGCAGAGAAGTGTGCCTGATAGATGAGAGGAGAGATCGAGCGAGACAACAGAGGAGGAGGATGCAGGATGAAAGAAAGAAAGAGGGGGGAATTATAATCCCACTGTTGTGTTTAATCGGAGAAGGGAGAGGGAGAGTACTCAGCATTCACAGCTGTGGAGAATTCTGTATGTTCATCTGCCCACACACTGATACACACACATTCATACTCTCAGCAGACCCGGTCTCACATTACCTCAATATGAAATCTTACCCTCTACACTAACCAGTGTGTGTGGCTATTTCAGACATGTGCATTCGGTAATCGATGGAGATGAAATGGTCACGCACCAGCAGAAATCTCATCTACCTTTAAATGAGATTCTGCTTTTTAGATAGCTTTATAAACCAGCCATAATATCTTCGAATGTTCTGGTTGTGCCTGTTCCATGAGACTGTTCAACATGTTATCATCCAACCAGCCACAAGAGGCAAATTAGATCTTGTAGCTTGTCTGTAACAATCATGATTTCTATATCTAGCATGAATGCATTTAATAAATAAGATGTATAAGGCTAAAGTGGTCTTCCATTTATAGTCTGTGATTTAATAAATAAGATTATAAGGCTAAAGTGGTCCTCCATTTCAAGTCTGTGTTGAATATGCAAGTGTTATACCACCACAAAGTCCCCTTTCTGAGAAGGCAGCAAATGAATGGGTGTGTGTGCGTATGTGTGAATACTTATGTGTTTCCATACTTTCTTAGATGAAACACAATGCTAGATTATTTACCAGATTAATGAAGTGCTGATTCAAGAAAAACTTTCCAGTGCATACAGACTGGATTTTAATATGGCTTTTTATTGTATCGTGTGTGGCCAAAACAAGCTGAGGAAATGTTTTTAATCACTGCTGATGAGAAATTGCTACTCTTTCGTAACCTGGCCTTTGGAGGCCAAGAACAGTTTGCAATAAATAGAAGTGTACCAGCAGTACACTCAAACATTTTCAACATTTATATGATGATTTGTATAGCGGTATGGTTCTACCTCTCTTAGCGCTGGAAGGCATTGGTTTGTCTTGGATTAGGAATATTTTTTCATAAATCCCTATTTACTCGTATTAAATCTAAAGTGTAATTTCTGCTTGTATTATCCTTATCCACAAAGATAAGAGGTGTCTGTTGGTTCATACTCCACATCCACATCATCAACACGGTGACTGCTGGCCAAACCCTGATTTCCCTGAGTTTGAACTAGAATTAGCCATAAAAAGAGATAAGATTAAGAATAGTCTGCCTTTGCTTTACTCTGATGACATATGATACAGTTGCTCTGCTCTCCCAAACTAAGGCCCCTCCACACTACTCCATTTTTGTTTAAAAACTGAGTTTTAAAATGAATACAATCTCCTTCCACACCAGCATTTTAGCTGCGTATCTACCGTATATTAAAACAACTGAAAAAGCATGTCCAATGGCAGTTTGCGCTCACTGGGCATGCGCATAGCGGTGTAAACATGAAGCAGATGTACTAATCCGTAGTTACAGAAGATTTGGCAAAGAATAAAGAAATACAGATGAAGATGATTTTTTTTTTGCATGGACCAATAATGAGCTGGGACTGTAACTGAATGTAACACGGAAGTTTAAAGTGACTGTGGCGGTGGAAAACAGACTGGGAGTCGTCCCAAAGTAAATACGGCGACATGTACAGTACAAGTGTAGGCTATAAGTGTTATTTGCACAGTACAAATATTTCAATAAAAATACCAAATTAAAAACTCTGTCAGTAGCATCCTGTTTCTGCTTTGCATAACTTATAATACCCAATCAAAGAGTCAAATGTGAGCGTCTGTGTCATTGTTTCTAAAGTCCTCCGCTTTTGCCCGTCCGCACTAAAATGCTACTCAGAGTTTTAAAACAAAAAATGGGGTCTGCAGCGTTTTCAAATTCTCCGTTTTAGTCGTTGTTTTCACCGTTTTAGTCTGGACAGGAGGTGCAAATGTAGCAAAAACGAAAATGCAGTAGTGTGGATGGGGCTTAAGAGATGAGACACGGACCTTAGACAACACTAGTTGCATCTAATTATTCACAGACTGCCTTAAACAAATGTCACTACAGTTCACACAGCACTTCACAGACATGTCTGTAAGTGCTCTAAACTGTCATTTATGAGTTTGTTTATAAATTAATGAACAAAATTTTTCCAATAAAAGCAATGTTCAAATCTAAAAGTTGTTTGTGCACAGTATCATACATAAAAACAAAACAATTATTTATGATTTCCTGGAAGGACTGTGCATGGAAGGAGGTTCTACATGTAGTGGATAAGCAGAGCTCTGGGCACAGGACTCTTAACACAAGTCTTTATCTCAGGCTGGGGACTTGGGTACATTCTTTGCCCTGTGGTGTATCTGGTGGGAGCAGACACAATGTACCACATTCACAGTCCATAAACCCGGCTGGTCTGCTGCAGTGTTTTCAGACATCCTCTTCTCTTGGCTCAGCACAACGGGTGTGAGTGGATGTGTTTGTGCGTGAGGCAACGGGTCTATGTTAGATCTGCTGCTGTCTTATCAGCGAGTCACACACCAACATAGCACACACACACACACACACACACACACATACACACACACACACACATACACCCCCACCCACACACACTGGTAGCAGCGCCCATAAGCTAATGGTTTTACCTGTTTTGTAAACAGATATGGTATCATGGAGTGGCTGATGCATACTTAAAATGAGCACAGCACATTAACCTTTTCTTTATTTAGCATCTGTTCTGTGGAGTCAACGATGTCAACCAGCATCAGATGACAAACTGACTGGCCACAAATGACAATCAGGGTGCAGGCAAACAGAGGTTTAGATTGCAATAGACAGCATGTGTGGATGTTTGAATTTACAATAATTTACAGTCAGTAAAGAAATTGCAGGGATTAAGGTAAAGTTTAGTTAAAAGCATACTCCACAAATTTAGCATTGTACTCTAATAAACATTGTCAGACTGACATTAAAACTGACTGAATGTCTTTTGATGCATTCCTCTTTCTTGGCACTGGCACCTACATTACGCACAATGCCACTCGACTGCTGACTGTGTGGTCAGAGATTCAGGTGTGTTATGCTACTACAGGGCTCTAAGCTTTTCCCCCAAGGACTACATGTGCTAAATGAAAACATTTAGGAGCATATAAACATTAAGGAGGACAGTAACAAATTATCATCATCATTATCATATTTTACCATTAAATAGTATAATGTTACTTTAATAGTATAATGTTAGAATAACATAAATATATAATTAATATGATGTTACTATATTCATTATAATTTCATATAGTAGTATAATATTAATTTCATTTTGTGGGCTGTTTTCCTTCATTAAATCCTTGTGCAGAAGAAAGCAAGAAAAATTCTCTGCAATGGTGGTTAGTCTCTAATTTGTTAATGCTAAGTACTAACTTGTCAATAATCATTCATACATAAAATGAGTTCAACATATTGAAAGTTTTCTGTAGCACGTCTACCTTTTTCCTGTCCCATCCAGGCTGTGATTGGACGAATCAAGAAAAGTGCCATTGACGATTGCATTGACTTTACAGAAGCTGAACATGTTTCAACAAAAGGCACCCGATATAGCTAAATGGCCAGCTAGCCAAACCTTGCTCACTGTATTTCTGTCTTCTGTCTTACCGCTTCCTATGCTAACGAAGCAAATCTCTCGCTCTTGTTTAACAGGCTGCTTAACAGAGCGACCGGAGCAACGGGATTTCTCCCAGTGCTCCCGATAGCCAGTCTTGACTTTGAATGATTAGGGTGGAGAGAATTACAGTAGGTTGTAGACTAATTTTTTCCGGTTTGCACCTATCTATTTTTAATTGCATATCAGAGTGATATACTCACACTCTAGAGCCCTGTTGTAGCAGCTAATGTAGCCTCGAGATGCTAACCTCAAGAAGAGATGAGGAGTGAGCTACAGAGGTCTGGTAAGCTCACTTGTGTCTAACTCCACAACCACAGATTTATTTCATTTTCAAACTTGGAGTCTTCTGCCCCAACCAACACTGACTCAAGTGACATCACTTGAGGCAATTTATCAGACTTCACACAGCTCCCCCTGGAGCCATAAAAAAACTTTTTTTTATTTTTTCATTTTATTTTATTTTTTTCATATATGGAGTTGCACCCCTGAAGATTTGTAAACAGACTTTGATATGTAAAATCAGAGGATTCCCCTTTCAGCACTTTTCTGTGACCTACTTCCTGTTTCTCTTAGTTGTCTCCTAATGCAGCTGCACCACTAAATACAGTGTGTCCAAATTAAAACATGTGAACATAATATTGTGCACCAGTCATTTAATTTCCCATATTGTTGCTAATGCAGACTTCTGCCAATTCAGTCAAAAAAGAGAAAACCAAGAAAGAGGTACAAAAAATGCTTAAAAAATACACCTCACCTCATACAATACCTCCATCCATCAAACTCTTTGTTTACTTTGCTGTAATGCTTTTTGATGTTTCAAAGTTGCCCTCTAAACAGAGAGCTTTCACTAAACAATACCCTTCCACAATACTCTGCCCCCAAATCTTCTCGCCTACTATAAAAGGAAGTGGCCAGCTGCTGTGCTTCACACTCAGAAGTTTGCATCAGAAATTTACTTCAGAGATCAGAGGTGGTCACTGAAATAGTTACAAATGCCCTTTGATCCCAAATGAAACATATAAGGTGTCACTGCCTTCCCCCCCGAGTGTCAACAATGTCAGTAGGAGAGCTGTGTCGTGTCTCTTGTCCTGACCTTTGCCCCATTGCACGTATACACACACACATATATATATATTAATACAAATATTATTTTGACATAATGATGCCAGAGATGATACCTTTGGACAATAACTGCTGTAGAGAAGGTGGGAGGGACACTGAGAGCATGTGACTAAGGTCTTGGTTTCTGAGGAATTTAAGGAAAGTCGCGGATGGTCAGGTTGGTTAAATACACTAGCATATCCGAGCATAGCCAGCATACAGAGGGAAGGGAAACAAAATACAGACACACTCACCATCTATGGGCAGTTTAAGCTGCCAACATGCTTCATCAGAAGTGCTTGTCGGATTGTCGATTAGCATTGGTTTGAACTTCTTTCTCTGGCTCTCATTTTTCGCTTGTCTTTTGTTTCTGGCGCTCAACATGTGAACAATCAAGTTCAACCCTATGAATGCCTTTTAGAAAAGGCGGACTGAAAATATGACAGCCGACTTTTTACTCTGCCTTCGAGTGTGGCCGTTCACAACAGCTATTAACACTTTTGATTTCTGAGTAGGTAGGGCAACACGTTGTGCGAACTAGTTCTTTTCAAAAGCCACCCTTTGTGTCTCCTATCCACCTACATGTCTTTAAAGCGTGTGAGTTAACTGGACCACCAGAGCACCAATGGGAAATGCTTCCAAACACTAGGAAGGCTGTCAAATTTCCCAATGAAAGTACAAACCTTTAAGTATAGAGGGCCTCCTTTATACTAAAAGGTTTGAGCTTTCAGTGTGCAACTACTAAAGAAATTATTAATATTATTACATTTTTACCCTTAAAGGTCATTTAATTTCTACCACTTGGACATCTGAAGGAACAGTGCTGTGCACAAATCTCCGAGGTAGCATGTCAACAGCCCCCTGGAAGGCCTGTCACACAATTGTCAATTCACATCAGCTTCCACGCTCAGGTCAGACACATAAAAGCAACTCTAAACTACTTCTGGCAGGTAAATAGGCACCCAGCAGTGAAGAGAAAATGGCAGCAATTACAGTCTGTGGGAAAGGGAGCAAAATGAATAGAATCACGGTGGTACATCATCACAGTTATTGTGTGTGAAAGTCTCCTCTTGTGCATTAGTTTTTTTACTTTGTCTACATATGTCTGACTACAAGTGTGTCTGTGTTAATGCCTACATGTGTGCAACTTGTCCTATATGCATGTTTCTGTTGCTTCTGCTGCTTCTGTCTCAATTTCCAGCTCAAACGTGACATACACTTAATGTTTCCACGAAACTTAAAGCAGAGTGATATTGGCTTGCACATATTTACTCATTTCATGAAAATCCCCAAGGACCCCCATGTTAAAATGTCAGACAGAGATAAACCTGCTTACAACTTGTACAAAAAAATCTTTTGGTCTGCATAGCAATTTTTCCCCTTCATGACAACTGTGTGGGGGTGAATTAGGTGGTTCAGCAACTAGAAGACAGGCACTTCGCCAAGGTGAATTAGTGAATCCTACTAAGGCATGATCCGCCCTCGTCTGTGTCGAATCGACGGCGTAGCCTATGTGTACCCTATGCAGTAGCCTACGCCGTAGCCTTATCCATTCTAAACCGGAAGTTAGCCTGCTCGGTCAGCAAAAGCCAACACAGTGGACGCTGTAACGCTGCCACCAACTAGCGTATGGCGGTATAATTGTAAAACGCAGAGACACAGAATCAATGCATGGCTACGTGCATGCAAATTAATTGATAGAGTGATTTTCCCAGTTGCTTGTGTTGAGATCAATGATATGTTTGCTGACTGGCTCGATGCATCTCTGAATGAACTAGGCAATTTCGGCTCTCTGGGTCTTCTATCCTTATTTCCTCCCAGCAATATTTCTTAGTGACTTAGCTCTATAGATAGGAAGCTAATTTAGGCATATGCTTTTCTGTTTTATGGATGATAGTAAATTAATATTTACCGGTACTTTATTATCATTATATGCAAATGATAAAATATGTTTTATTGTAGTTTTAAGTAAAATGGTTTTAAAATATTATTGTCAAAGCCAATTAAGGACAAGTGTGCATATCAAACAAAGGTTTGGCTCTGAATCATATGTTATCTCTCTCATTTTTTAAGAGAAAGATCTTGTAGCTGTGGTAGATTAAAAAACATTCAAGATGAAAACTGATTGTGTGTGCTGCGTGATTTGGGTGAGGAATGTGAGTCCATGTACTGTATGATGATTTAAATTCATTGAATACATTTTTCATGAAATGAAATGAAGTTTGGACCAGCACACTGGTCCTGGCTTGTATGAAATTATGGTTTCTTATAGGCCCATGCGGGCTGGGCATTGTTATATGCGTGACAAAATAATAAAAAAGGCATTAATTTATTCACAATGGTGCTGGAGAGCACACTTGCCCTGCACCATCTCTCTCTTTCTCCTTTCCTCTGTCTCTGTCCCTCAAAGCAATAACTCAATTTAAAATGACTGAGCTGACTGGAACATGCAATTCACCTCCACACAACCACGCTGTGTTATTAGTGTGTTGACGTAACTCAGCTCTGTTACAGCAGCTGCCCACGACAGAGAGATGCAGAGGGAAGGGAGAGATCCTCTTCAATACCCAGGAGTTCTGAGAGCCACATTTCTGTCACTTAAATTTCACAAAGTACCTCCTTCTGTCATCTCGAGACAGTTGTTTGCCTTCACGTCCACACAAACAAAACTCCCATTAAGGCAGAGTGCACAAGCCACCCGTGATGTCATAGTCACCATGGTAACTATTCTCACGCCCCCCAACCACCCCACCATCCCTTTCACCCTCTTTGATCCTTTTTCAGAGTGAGAGCGACACTCCATTATTCTCTTGCTCTAATATGTTCTCCTGCCAACATACAGGCTGCTTTGAGCAACTCCAATTATTCCAGGGACAGAGTGATGTAATATCCGGGGCAGGATGAAGTTGAAATAAAAAAAGACGCCTGTGTCATTGCCATATGGTTGAAAAGCAGAAAACTACTTTTTTTGCTCTTGTCCGCGCAACTACTACTACTAACTTCTACTTCTTCTTTCTTTGTTCGCATTCAACGTAGCGATGAAATGCACTCTGTAGAGCAGTTTGCCCGTTTGGGCTACTGTAGAAACATAACGGCACAACACAGTGATGTCCATGTAAGGGGACAAGTGGTGTATGTAGAAAGAAATGGCTCATTCTAAAGTGCAATTTATACTTCTGTGTCAAATCGACGGTGTAGCCTCTGCGTAGCCCCCTACCCTGACATGGACCTCCTCAAAAATGTAACTACACGTGGAGTTGACGCAGACCGTAAACTCTGTGATTGGTCGGCTGGGTAGCGTCGCAATGCTTTTACTAGCGGCCAGAACAGCGGCTGTAACACGGTGGATCAATATATTTGACCGTCACAACCCGAGCAAATGACTCGTTTCACTATCAGAATGTGATCCACTGGGTCAATAACATTTGAAAAGGCTACACCAGCCGCACGTATACAATT
>NC_060151.1:14917149-14953454 GCF_021292245.1 Micropterus dolomieu
ATTACACAGTCATGCGCTATACTATTTCTGGGTCCAGTAACTTCCTGTAGCCTCCACTGGTTGCCTGGCAACTGGTCCTAGGCAAAAAAAAACCACATAACCATCCATAAAAACAGAAATAGCCATCCATTTCTACACTTATTATTATTAATTGGTGAGTTTTATTTGAGAATTGTGGTACATTTGGACAGAGCCTGGCTAATTGTTTCCCCCTGTTTCCAGTCTTTAAGCTAAGCTAAACTTCTGCTAGCTTTAACCTTATATTTCATAGACAGGTATGATAGTGATAGCAGATATAGCGATGTAATAGCAATGTGTAAGCCATATAACATGGAAGTGTTACATTTGAGTAGCCCAAACATACTTAGTTAGGCCTAATTTCCACCCCCTTTCCAGCATGAAAAACCTTGCTTGTTGTCTTCCTGAGTTTTTTGTTTTTGACCATGTCACGTCCCACTGTCGCTGATAGTAGTGTTGACCTGCTGGCATTGAGCTCTCTCGCTTTCACACAGACTCAGTTATTATGTAAGGGCACACATTTATTTTTAGAGAGTGCTATCAGAAGAAACGCCCACTCTTGCCAAGTCCAGGCTTTGGCCCGGTTGTACTGGTTCCATCATGTTGGAGAAGGAGAACATATGATTACATGCTGCATTGGATTGAGCAGCGCAAGGTGTGAGACTGAGGGGAATATGTTACTATGTTTTATTAATATATATATATATATATATATATATATATATATATATATATATACCTTGCAGTTGAATTAAGTCACATGTTGACAGTGCAGTCCAAGAGAAGGTACTAGTAGAGTAGAGTACTCTGATGGCAAACCTGTCCCGTGTGTGAAATAACTGGTAGATGGAGTGATGAACCTCAATAGTTAAACTAAAACAAACAATATCACAAAACTGGCAACACAAGCACTTATAACTTGTTGTGGTTGTTTTTGTTTTTCATCACAGCCTGGGTCATGGTGACTGCAGAACGGTCATTCAGAGGTCAGGTCTCAGTGGCCGTGGTCAATTTCTGCCCACGTGTCATGTAAAGGCTGACCTGGTTATCATACACTATTGTGCCACATCCCACATTATTCCTGATGTATTTCTATATGCAATATTTTTGTTTGTGTACATTAAAATGGTTTCACCGAGGTCAGATAAACAAAAACTGTGACCAAAGCCATCAGATATAAAAAATAACGGCAGGCAAGAAACAGAATAACAACCAGGAGAACAATCAGGGGAGACAGTTGCAGCAAAAAGGCTGATGATGAGAGAAAATAGGATGCAGAGAAAGGGAAAAACACATGAGAAATAAAGCATGATATAAACAGAGTGAGAGGGAGGGAATCTGAACACACACAGAGGCAGAAAATTGAGGTGGCGGTCAGCCAAGGGTCATGTGAACAGAATTCAAAATGCAGTTATGAAAACCAGGGTTGCATTTGGATGCATTTAAACAAAAATATCTAAGTATATTCCTCACAAACTCAGATAATGGCTGTGCCAGTTTGCCCCTAATTTCTTTAATTCTGTAAGCTGCAGTATTATGTCTTTAATACCTGTTTGTTGAAGGAACAACTGCATCCACGCTTCTCTTTTATACAAATACAACCATTTGAAAAACTAGTGATGAAAACATTTTGTTCCTGACATTACGCATGCCCAGTTGAGATCAGGCATGCATGTCTCCCATTAGCCCCCATTCTGCAGCCTGTGTTACAGACAGAGTCTCACAGCCTTTGATCAGCCCCCTGTCAAATGCCAGACTGAGTGCCAGGACTGCCCCTCCTCTTACCACATCGCTCAATGGTCCCCTTGTTCAGAGCTAGTGCCCTAGAAGTGAGGCTTTGTGAAAGCAGCATTTAAACTTTCCTTTGTGCATAAACATGGATGGATGGATGGATGCATGTGGGGGGATGACAGAGTGATGAGAAGTAACATGCATAAAGCCAACGGAGGCGAGGTCAGTTGTGGATGGGCCCTTGTGAATAATCAGCGAGCCACCAGAATGGAGATCAGGCAGCAGCCACCAGAGATAGGACGAGGAACTCGAGAGGGAGAGCAAGTGGAATAACCATTATCTGAGTGATGAGGGCTGTTTCAGGTCACATTATTACTGACAATGAAAACTGAAAAGGCCAGCACAAATGAAGAAGGAAAGTGGAAATTCGTAGGAAAGGAGAAGGATAGGAAGGAATCATGTAAATCTGGCACAACTGTGAAGGCGGAGACAAGACCTCAAAGGGGAGTAAGGGAAAGGAAAGCATCAGAATGGAGAAGTATAAGAGCTCTGTTACCTTGCCTGGGATGCAAATGGCAAGGTGATAGAAGGCGGAGGAGGAAGAGAGAGGAAAAAGCAGATATAGCAGGAGGGAAATTGTCTTAGTGTCTGTAATGCTGATGATGCCAGATATCACTGTACCTTTGGGAATCAGTACCATTGTGCTGTTCCTATTCTTGCATCTCTGCATCCTGTATAAGCTGCAAGATCCTATCATTATCCTGTGTGTATGTGCTTCTGTATCTTGAACAACAGGCTTACCTCTCACCCAGAAAGTCTCTAGACATGCTCTATAGAATATACACAAATTTTGCTTGCACAGGTGAACACATACGCACAGTGAATCTTAACGTTGTATGATTAAGCATGCTGTGCCACCTTGCATCTTAAATCTCAACTACATAAAATACTACTGTTTGGGTAGTTTCTTTTTATTATTATATGACACCTCTGACATGATGTCCAGCTCAGAAAAGGGAATATGTAAGGCTTCAGGCTTTGAGAAGCTCATATTGACATGCCACCCTCAAGGACAATTGCGGGCCAGGGGAATGTGGCTTCCCTCCAAGTTGCCCACACACAAAAAAGGACAGATACAATCAATACAAAATGGAGCTGGGAGCTAAAAATATGTGGCGGCCCAGCAGTGAGGGGAAATATGAGCGCTGGAAATTAGACAAGGGACAACAATAAAGGTAGCATTTAGTGATCTGACAGCCCAATCTCACATTACTGATGAACCCAGGGCTCAATTTACATCTTGACATCCTCATGCAGCATATGAGAGTGCTTGATGCACCACTGAAATAAGAAACTCGTATTTCCTTACTGATAATACTGCGTCGAATGAACTGGTGTGTAGAATGTTGTTATGAATCTTCTGATGATGAATACTCAATTGTCAAGACTGTAAAAATGTCAATTTCAGTAACTCGCAAAAGAGTGCAAAAGACTCATTCTGGCAAACGCATTAAAATCCGGCTATTTTAATGTAATTGGAGTTGTAAATCTATCTCAGTTTTTCCAGGTTTTAATAAAAAAGCTTCCCTCGTTTATGTGGAACCATCTCTTACATCTGACGTGCTGTGTGCTGTCACACATTTATTACTGCAAGTGTCTCAGCCACCCCTCACTGTCGATGTGTGTTATATTAGAGCAAGCAGACTGAATTTCAATTTCTTTCTTTATTAAACCTTAGACAATACATAAAATAACAATTGTCATTTGAATTGTAATACTAGAGTATTTGTTCTACACATTTATATGTAGAACATTGCTGATATAGTTCAGATGATGGATCAAAACACAGTTTAAAATAATGGCATCTAGTGTATATTAAGGTCTGCTCTAATAGCATAAACACGAGCATTAACAGATTTCACTGAACTCATTTTGTCAGAGGAGAAATTAAAAGAATCATAAACAAAGATTTTGGTGTATCATCTTTAGTTGGTGATCAAGTAAGTTCCTTTTTCAGACACAAACGGATCCTGAAAGTTTGAACTCAACTTTACTCCGGCATCCTGTTTTACATCTGCAATTCTGCCCACCGCCTTGTTTCACCTCTCTTATTACTTTGGTTGCTACAGTGTATTGCCTTCAGCTCCCATGGCTCATCCAGCATGCTGCTGCCAGTGTTACCCTCAAGTGTGCAGGATGGAGGAGGAGGGCCTCCTGCACTTCATCCACTGGCTGCTCATCCCAGATTCATAAACCAAGTGCATACAGCTGCGGAGAGAGGTTCATTTCCTTACAATCCCTCTGCTCTACAGTCCATCCTAGCACTCCAGTCCATGCTCTCAGGCATTTGTAAGAGCAAAATATACAAGCAAGAAAATATATAATTTCTACGACAGACCTTGCTTCATCCTTCCTTGGGGGGAACTGGTGTTTGTTAATATTCTCACCTAAATGTACTTGGTAAAAAATGAAAAGAAGACAAAGGAACACTAAATAAACCTCCAAATCTGTAATTCTATGTGCTTTTTGTTTGTTTTTCTGCTACACGGCTAATCACCTCTTGGTCCAACTTCTCTTGTTATCTGTTAACAATGTTTTTAAAATATCCTGCTTCCAAACATTAGTAAACATGAAAACGTGAAAATATGTAAATTGAATTGATTAACTTATTTGAGGAAGTAATGAAAGAGCAAACTAAAAAAGTCCAACAGTGTGTTTGTTGTCGTAGTTTTAATCTTTTGTCAGTTGCCTTATTGTGAAAGGAAGAAGACTTAAGAAACCATTAATAAATTACCCAGGTATTCATTCAAAGGCGGCACAACTTTATACAGAATTTTTAGAAATGAAATGCAAATTTCTTCATGTGTCCATCCACTACTGTTACGGAAATATAAGGAGTTGGTTCATGAAGCTGAGAAATAAACCTCAAATGGTGGAAAACAATGTCGAAAACGTGATGGAAACATGGCATTTATCTTTGTTTCATGTAATAATTTGAGGAACATTGCAGTCTCCTCATCGCGCACAGATCAGATCTTTTCCCATGCCATGCGGGAGCTTCAGTTGCCTCATGTGTGTCATGATTTATTCACAAGTTTGTTTATTCACAGTTTGTTGCATTGTGCTTTCTTCGATACACCCACTTTTCCACCTCAGCCAAGCATAAAAACTTAAATTGGGTTATTTTAAGTGTATTTCTAAATTTCAGCATCAGGTTTATTTATGCACAAAATGAAAATATAATCCATATAGAGACTGTGATATATGAAAAAAACAGACATGGTTGAAAATTGTACGCCGTACGAATCACAAAATGGTCTAATGAAGGATGTGACTGTCAATAGCACTTGTGGAGGGTCATCTCAAACAAATATTTTTCCATATTTTGCTTACATATTCAGCAGCTGATTGGTTGGGATGAACGTCACAGATGTAAAGCAGTCTATGAAAAGACACACTTCACTCTTTCAGAGACAGGCTTGAGGAGTAATAATTCATGCAGAAAGAAGAAAAACAACGATCCCCATTCTCTTTTTTCAACGTGTCTTCATGTTTCTCGTGACAACAGCAAATCCACATGTAGGCGTATTTCATGGTGCTGATGATTTTAGGGATGTAAAAGCTACAGATTCCTACCAGTTTTCTTAGGTTATTGCAGCCATGAAATGTCGACCCACACGCCTTTCGAACAGCTGCTTTGAGCCACTTCAGGTCATTTCTTCATATGTGCACACACACTCATACACAGTACCACATGCGAAATGATGATGAAAGCGATGTTTTATGATGTTCAATACCAACACCACTGTGTAGGAGAGAGGATACTTGGTCTCAAAATATTCTGCCCTGTGGTGTAGCATCATGAGTTCACAATCTCATTAATCCTGGAGATTATTTCATTTACTGCCTCGGCCCGGTCAGATCACTTATTACATCACAGTCCACCTTGTCTCCAAGGACACACTACCAACCCCATTAAATAAGCATGAGGAATCCTGCAGTGTGTTGCTGCTGGCTCCCAAGTGTGCTTCATTAATCCATGTGTATGCTCCATGTTTGCATGTGCCACAAGATATACAACTCGGCTTCCACACCAGCGCTTAAGCCTTTACAGACATTATTACACTCTTCTATCATTGCCTTACTAGAAAATATATGTTCTATTTACTTTGTTCCCACAGTGATAGCAGCAGTGTCAACAGCCTTTGCACTGAGCAGTGATGATCCCCGCTGTGGCACAATGTGCTGTGACAAGGCCTGCGTCATCACTATGGCAAATATTTAAAAAAACTACAGCGAGTGTGTTAAACTCAACACCTTACTGGAACAAATGGCGCGTCTGGAAGTGAAAGTGGTCTCACAAGTCAGATTCAACTCATGACCCTTGGAGAAATGGCAATCCTCCATTTGACGAGGCTGTAAATCACAACGTAGTCTATTAACACTGAATTGTTATTATGTCATTCAGTGCTATTTTCCCCACATACTGTATAATGGCAGGGTGACAGGAGAGCACGGTCATGGGCACAGAAGCAGAAACAGAGAGAAGATCCAACATGGCCGGTGGATGTGAGGAAAGCGCTGAGTCATGGTTGTCCTCCAGGGATTGTGAACATATAATCGATGCCTCAGGGCACTGAAGGCTTCAGACAGCACACTGCAATTGGAAGCCATTTTCTTGTTTTGTTAAAGTGCCAACAAGGCACCAGAGGAGTGGCCTCAATTCTGACCCACCATGCCAGGGTTACTCAACCAGCCACCGCAATGCACTTCTTGTTTTGGTGGATGTGAAAGAGGAAAGAGGAAGCTTATTCTGACACTTTGGTGTTGCAGCAGTGTTCTGACAGCTCAATTGACTAAAAACGTTTTTTCAAACCATGTAACCAACATGTAAACTTAGGGAATAATTTATTCTTCACTAGCACATTCTGTCTAATGTGTTTCTGAAAAACTCACCCATTACATTTGACTGCCATGCCCTCGTAACAAGATGCCATTTGTTACACATTCAAAGGGAAATTTAATCAAAATGTCTGGTTACATAAACCACAGAGATGTGGTGCAAAAAACACTGAATAGTAAATGAGGTTGTGCTTTCATAAGTAGCCAAAAGCCCTTTCTTCTTCCCCTGTAATGGAGACAGGCATTCACCATCTTCAATGACACCGGTTCTTTCAGTAATAATCTGGTCATGTCGCTATGCTTCTGCTCAGAGAGGATATTCACCGTAAAAAGACTCCCACTCAAATCAGCTAGGACAGTGTACAATGTGTTTTTCAATGTCAATGTCCTGTCATTTTGAAAACACATTTGTCTTAAATTAAATAATTAACAAATTTAAATCCCTGGGGGGTAATTACTGAATTACATATTTTTTTCAATTGCTAACATTCGTTGGTCAAAACTGAAGCCACTTTTTCAAAACTGTTCATACAGTCTACATTACCAACATGCATCTTGGCCAAACAGTTAACCTCACCCTCAAATTCATTCAAACTACCAAAACACTTTATACGTGTTTCAAAGGCTACGTTCAGACTGCTGGCCACAGTGACACAAATCCAGTTCAGATTTGGGCCACTTTCATATGTGGTCCTAATTTTTAAATGTGACCTCGGTCTGGACACTCAGGTCGAATTGACATCACTTTAGAGCAGCTGTTGTCACGGTCCTGCTGTAGTGATCGAAAATGCTCCACAAAAGCCATTATTATATGCGTGGCTGTCTTTCTTCTCTACCTGGCTATCATCTGCTCACAAATTCCCTTTCTTACACCGGAAATCCACCGGACCGTGAGCTCTCTTCTGAGTTATGTGCATGCTACTACCGACATAGTGGGAAGAGAGAGAGAGAGAGAGAGCATTAGTGAGTTGTGGAGCAGTTGCGTTGTACAGCGCCAGAAACTGTAATGAAAAGGACAGAAAGTTGTGAACACTTGTCATAATTCGGGAGAAATGTGACCCGTGAGAGGACAATGAAAAACATGAGTCTCCCGTGAAAATTGGGAGGGTTAGCAAGTAGGAGCTAACCTGGATTAACCTCTGTGGCTTGTTTACTTCTATGCGACAGCGTGCTGCTGCGTGTGACGCCATGTTATTCTTCTGCGCATGTGGGTCACTTTCAGGCCGCGGACAATTTCCACTGAAGTTCAAGCAATAATGTGAACTGTCAAACAAAACAATTGGATCTGGGGGAAAAATTGGAATTGAGCACTAAGGCCTCCAGCCTGAATATAGCCAAAATAAACTTGTTCAACCAAAACACTGGCAACAATTCTGCTGCTCTTACATTGTATGTCATAATATAGTACATATGTCATGATACTGTACACAATGCCATGGCTTGAAACGACATCAACAAGATTAGACAAGTTCTGAGATGTTTTTGTTTAGTTAAGTAGCATTTGGCTTAAAATAAGGTTCTACCGAGATTTGAACTCAGATCGCTGGATTCCAAGTACAAAGTGCTAGCCATTATACCATGGATCTGCTAAACATACATGGTAGGCAGATTCTTACATGATATCACCATGTATATTATCTATGCAAATAATAGACACGGCAAAGCGCTCAGGGGAGGAGGTCTCCAAAGTTTTTCCACCATGATCTGACAAGTGGAAACTCCTGTCTGCCTTGAGAATTTCTGCTTGGGAGAGACTTTTCTGATGCAGTATAACTACCTTGTGTCTTGTTGCTGTGCTCAGCCTTGCCATGGCATATGATTTTTGAAAGTAAACTGTCTTCAGCCACCTCACCTTGTTAGCTGAGTTTATAGCATTTCTTCCACACCTGCCTAAAACCTTTGCCCAGAACCACATGTGTGTTAGTGCAAAGAGTAAGACATTTAAGGCATGCAACAATACCAGGGACACAGAAGAGAACATGTGAAAAAGCAACTGTTACTTGTTGTCTTAATCAACTTAGTTTGCAATGTGTTCACAGACAAGAGTGGATGTGGAGAATGGTCAATTAAGTTATTGGTTTTAAAGACTTCCTACAAACAATCCATCCAGCAACAAATAGGCCTACTGTACAAAAACATTCTAACATGCTAGCTTTACAAAGGTTACGACAACAGGAACATTGGTGCTCAGATGCTGGGCGAGCCATAGCCTGCTATTCATTGTGAAATGGACCTGGTGTTGAGGTTCATGAGAGGCCAGAGAAAAAACACTATTTTTTATCTGTATGTCTGAAAGCAGCATTGCAAATGCAGTAGCTGTACTATTAAGAGAGTGTGTTTTTTTGAATGTGCTTATCCCTTAACATACAAAGAACTGGTTACTATTCAACCCCTATCACATGACAGACTATTGCTCTCCAAAAAAATGATCTGTCAGAAGTGGCATTCATACCCACGCTTCCCAAGGAGACTGCGCCTTAGATTGCTCAGCCATTCTGACCGCATAAAGACTTTATTCAGTGGAACGTTTGCTATATATCATGAAAGAGTACATATGTCATATAGTACACTTTGTCATGACATTATACACCGTTCAGCCATAACACCACCTGCTGGTCTCTCTTTGGTCTCCAAAACAGCCCTTTCTGGTCGAGGCATGCCCAGTGTACGCACAGCGTTCTGACACCTTTCTATCAGAAACAGCATTTTTTTCAGCAGTTGACCTACTCTAGCTCGTCTAAATGTTTGCATACAACAAGATCGGCTGTGTGGCAGGTTGCACTCCTACCTAAAGTCAGTTTCCAGTGATATTTGAACTCAGATCGCGATCGAGAGTCCAGTGTGCTAACTGTTACACCATGGAACCACTACACAGAGAGGGTAGGCAGTTTCTTACACCATATGACAATGTATCTAAAGCTACTCGACCCTGATAGCTAACGTTAACTTTGCAGTCAAATTAATACCACGGTCCTAGAAATGTGGTTGCTGTCTTAGGAGTGCGGTCCTGAAAATAAAGCAGCACCTGAGACTGCTTGGCCATCCTCACTGCACAGACATAAGATTTAGAGGGAAGTTTGCTGTATATCATGACAGAGTAATTTTATCATTTAACAAATGTCCTATAAATATACAGTGTTTTGCAGGTGGTGGAGAAGTAATGACTAAAGAGTTCATGGATTTTGGGGAAAGTGGTCATTGAATGCATTTTGTGTGAAAGCACTGAAATATTTTTGACAGTTTGGTCCACATACACTTCTGTTTTCGACTCTGACTGTGTGAAGAGTTTTGGCAAAGTGACTTCAGATTGGACCAATGCATATTAGCAAAGAAAATCACTATAATTTTGTGAGCATGCTCATACTTTGCCTTCACATCTGGGCGTTAGCCAGCAGAGAACTGCTTTCAATAGAGCAGCCATATGCACCCCATGGGAATCTAATGTCTTACCATTCTAATATCTTACCGTATCCACATGTTAAGGAAACACCAAACCCTATTCGTCATGCCAGTTATCTCTGTGGTCTTCTTCTAAGTGCACATTTATAATTTTTAACTTATGTAGGCACTAAACAAGGACACTTCTGCATATGTGCTGGGAGGCATGTTAGGAAGTGACCCTCCGCCACACATCCTGTCTACTGAAATATTTGCTGTGTGGAGGATAGAGCTAAAGCTCAGGCCTATGTTGTGTTTGGATATGAAGGAAAAAGCTGCAGGCCTTCACATTCACACAATAGAGTCTTTGAATTCGTACAACAACTTAGACCGGGTGAAACCTGTTTCATGTGTAGCACCCCGCTAAATATATAGGTTGTTTCCTCTGTGTTCTGCTAATAGAAATACAGTATATCCTGAAATATGGGCCAGTTCAATTGTCCCTGGTGTGTAATACATTTTTGTATTAATATGTATTAATTAAGTTATGATTTATGAGGTGTTCAAATATCGTTGTGAGTAGCCCTTGAACCTCCCAGGTCATTTTCTTTTGATAATGGGTGGCCTGGTAGTTTTGCAGTCTCCCGGGTTTTGAGGGGGCGGGACTAAAAAAAAAAAAAAACGGAAAAGAAACGAGACGGAAAAAAAAAAAAAGATGAAGCCGAGGAAAGAAGATAGATACGCTCAGAGCTGTAAGAGGTTGTAGGTTCCGTAGGATTAATAATATTACTTGTCCTAAAAGTTAAGCGGCAGGAGATTTTTTTGTCAGTGTGAGACCTGTTAACGCGGGAGAGTGAGCTGGTTAAATCGGCCACGGAGATTCTACTGAAGTGGAGCTAACGCCATAGCCACGTGCAGACTGCTAGTACATAGCCAGAAACCTATTTTTGTCGCTGAGTTTCTGAGTGAGTATGGACATTGCGAATTGTAATGGAATTGACATATTTAGACAAGATAAAGTAAAGCTCATTAGTGTTTGTGAATTTCTGGCCAGTGTGCGTCAGATGCTGCTACCCATGCTGCTGCAGTAGATGTGCTCAGGACTTGCCGCTGCAGGGCGGAGGTGTCTGTGTTTTTGTGCAGGGACGGAGCCTCAGGACGGGTTTCTTCATTGTGCATCTCTCCACTGGACAGAAGGGTTCAGAAGGACTGTCACTATAAGCTTTCTGTTACCAAGGAACCGTGAGTACAGAAAATATTTTTCTGGGAGGTTGCAGCTGAGCTCCAACAAGCGCGCCAACGTTGTGGTACCACAAACTGAGGAAAAAAACCCGGGTATTGTTCTGTAATTTCATTTGGACCATGGGGACATTTTAAAAGGGCAACTCACCTGGTTCTGGAAATGAACATAAATATATTTTTGTGTACAACATTCCAGTTTGTGGTCTGATTTATATGTGTGCGATGGTAATGTGATTTGTGTGATTTTTGCAAACAAGAGTAAGAGTTATAGGGGCTAAGTATATGTGCATGGGGGTTTTATGCTCGCAAGAAAAAAACATATGACAACAGTATAGCTATATTTAAGCTAACCAGGCCTCTCTGCACCCTAGCCAGTATCGCAAGCCAAAGTTGTTAGTTGCTGTAAATACATCCCAAGTTAAATTCTAGTAACCCCTCACCAATTCATTCCCCATGCACATGATAAATCCAAAAAAAAAACAACCAGTGGAATTGAGTGGGAGGGCTACACATGTAGCTTCGATTTCCATCCACACAACCTGATTAAGAGAACCATAAACTCCAGAGCCACACTGTTTATATTTAGCCAGTTTTCATTTACATATATGAAGGCATGGAGCCCTACCAGACTCCCACCACTCAGTCAGCATTTAATCATTTTAAAGCAATGCTGAAGTCCAAATGATGCTGGGCTGCACACAGAGCAGCTACTGAAAACAATGAGCCCTGAGGTTACAATCTATATGATATCTTCTCTTATTTCTCATACACAGTCTATCTGTCTGTCAGTGCTTCCTTTTGACCAGCCAGACTACAGCCTGCAGCCTCACTGCTCTTCTACATTTTCAGTTGATGAAATTTAGGAAATTAAGGAGCAAGTAAAAGTATTATAGAGCAACGAAATCTGAAGGAGGTCCACAAGGATAGATGGGCTGACAAATTGTCTGACTTTGACATGGGAGACACTGAATTGTTATTCAGTTTATTATTGTAACCTTGATAACAAAGCTCCCTTAACCTTAAAGAAGTAGTTATTTTACCTTACCAAAACTTATCCATAGTGTTGTTACATCAATAAACAATTTTTCAATAGTGATTTGTAACGGCAAAGACAAATTATGTCATCCTGGCAAAAGGGCATCAAATTGGAAAACCTATGTGTTGTTCTGGACTAGAGGGCATGGATATATTATGACTTGTTGGGAAGGTGTAACACGAGCATAAGCCCACATGCAGAACCCAACTCCCTCTGTGCATGCGAAAAGAAACAGTCACTAGTGAAGCAACAAGGACAGTGGCACAAAGTGCAAAACAGCTCTAACCAAATATATTTCAAAATATTCTAGATCTATATACATATTAAATTATATTCTATACGTGCTACGTAAGCACGACTAACTGTGGAAATGCTTTATTGTCCTAGGCACGTCCCTCATCCTCCAAGGTTTATTTTCCCCTCTGAAGTCCTTTCAGGTATTTATATACACTACAGAGCAGGATTTCTCTGTCTTTGTATTCCTGTTTATGTCTGGCCCAGCAGAGTGAATCTAAGTATCATTGATTGGTGTCGTAGTTACTGTGTGAGGGTACTGACATTTTTGCTGAGACAACAAAGTGGAAAGTGTTAACTTTGTGGCTGCATCAGAACATATCCAGGACCGCCTTGCTGCAAATGTGGAGTTTGTATTTAGACTAATGATAGTCCCTTAAAAAAACTTGGTTTTGATGAAATGTGATTACATTGCTTGAAATTATGCAATAGAAAGGTAAGAATTAAAAAAAACATATTTTACAAAATGTCTAATGTGTGGATTGTACATTCTTAGTGTGTGCTCAGCAATCTCTGTTATTGCATGAATTGGTAATGTCA
This sequence comes from Micropterus dolomieu, assembly GCF_021292245.1. Classification (NCBI taxonomy): domain Eukaryota; kingdom Metazoa; phylum Chordata; class Actinopteri; order Centrarchiformes; family Centrarchidae; genus Micropterus; species Micropterus dolomieu. Next base: position 14,930,291 of record NC_060151.1, read on the forward strand.
CCGCTGTCACCCTCACTCAGTGATTTACAGTTTCAGCATTAAGAGAGGTGTCAACACCAAAAAACAAATGGTCCAGGAGTTAATATGCTGGCGTGCACAACACACAAGCCGTATTTTCAAGGACAAAGTGTTCTGCATGCATTAAAATTCTTTTTAATATGAGAATATCTCTCAAAAAGTGAACATAGTGGAAAAGCTATAATTGAAACCCTGAAGCAGTGATAAGATTATACCAACGGGTGCTTTGGGTTTCCACGAGTCTTGATAAGGGATGTGAAGGAAGACAGGGTGGATTGGTGGTGAACGCACATAGAAAGATCATTATGTTAGTTCTAAATTTCAACACCTTCCTTCGTGCGTACATGTTGGGCACACATTTTATTTGCAGTCAAAAACACATAGTGGGAGATATTGAGAGCTCTCGTTGTCTTGATTCCAGCTCCTTTGGCAGTAAGAAAGTTTGAGAAGTGTTAATGTTTCACTTAGTCTTCCAATCCCTCTGCCAAGTTCCTAAAAATGCACCGTAGGTAGGACCTCCTGGAGAGAAAAGCTGCTACTCTCTCTCCCCCCCCCCTCGGACATTTCGAGAACTGCCCCTCATGTACTGCCATATTGTGCTCTTGCTGCCTCATTTCCCCCTTCCCCTCTTTCCTTTGTCAACACGGCTAACACAAAACACACATCAGCTTGATTGAAAGCCTTAAAAACTAATTCAGCAACTACTTTCACACACTAATGCTCCAATCAAAGCTTAAAAGCATTTTTTTATAGATTCAGGGAGAGTGTGTTTTTCCTCCTTGGGTTTGACGTCAGCATTCAACATGGTGGGACAGGGCCAAACTGAGTTCCTCTCAGGCCTCAGGCTGTTCTGTCAGCCCACCTGAGTCCAGCTGAGCAATGGGAGATCCTCTAGGTCTGTTGCTGGGTAAAGGCATGTCTCCACCCCCCACTGTGATTGGTTGATGCAGTCTTCATGGCCCCACCTCCTGGAACGCTGGTGTCTTCTCTGAGCACAGCTGTCTGTCTCAAGCCTTAACAACTGCTCTGCTGCCAGGTATTTGTGATCAGTGGGCTGCTAATGTTAGAGAACACACAGTTAGGTAATCTGATCTAACAGCTGTCGGTATACAACTACTGTCCTCGATTGAATTTAAGACCAAAGGCCTAATTTCTCCCCTAAGGACAGACGCTTTTATCAGTGAAGCCAGCTAGGCAAACAATGTGACCCACACAATAAAAAGCACTTGAGAGTCGGGGAAAGAACATGGTGCTTTTGGAGTTGATCAACCATGGCCTCTTAAATATCTTTCAATATGGCAGTCTTTCTATTGCTCCCTCCAGCGTAAGATAGAGAGAGGAGGCAGTGTGGTTGCGGGTTAATTTTGAATTTCTACATCATTCTCCCCGGCTTGATATGGATCAGATGGATACAATTTACAAAATAAAAACAATGATGAGAAATGATGTAGTATACACACACACATACTCAAATGAAAGGGAAAGTCGGACATTGGTATTCCTTGGAAGATTATATCACTCGTTACTCTTGCCTTCCATTACTGGTGATTACATTAAGGAGACAAATCCGGCATGAGAAATGTACTAGCTGTCACAAACCAAACCGGGGTCAGGTGACTGAGATCCAAGAAAAAACATGGTCTAAGAACTCCAGTAAAAGATATGCATTCAAAATGTTAAAGTAGTACAAAAATATTGTCAGTCATGATTACCTAAACTCTCAAAAGTAAAACTGAGCAGAAATACTCATTTCAGAGTGATAAATATTATAAATAATACAGTGTATTATTGGATTTTATTACTTAATGTTGTAATTTGTCATGTCATTTTTACAGATACACTACTGGTTAGTTTAATAGTAAAGCACTGCATCACAGTGTATAAGCATCTCATAAGTTTTGCATATGAAATCTTGATCTAGTAATTAGAATACAAAGCTGTCAGTTAAATATGGTATTTGTATATATGTAAATAATGTAGTTGAGTAGAAGTATTAACTAGTAGTAGAAAATGTACAGTTAAAAAGTAGTAAACATACTTAGTTACTAACAAATTCCTTATATTGTCTGTGTATCCACAGCCTGATAAACCTTGTGCCATAGAAATGTATTAAGGCAGCTATAATCAATGTTTTTATTTTGAAAATAGATCGCATGACTTGTAAATGAAAAAGGTCAATTGATATGATATGATATGATACGAGAATTATAACCCAACTCTGCTTTTTCTTAGTCTCTTTGAGTCTTCGCTGGTGAACATAGTGGACCATTCACCAGCTAAAGCACCAGTTATTTCCCCCCAAGGAATTGGTGGAGACCAAAAACAGAGCTAAAAGTAGAGTAAATTTTGGACTCACCGGGTGAAAACTCTAAATGAATGCAAATGTTGCTCCGTATCTGCGAGATGTATAAATAACTAATCATATCATCTTAAAAGGTGATATGTCAGTGTTGTTTTCGCAGCGTTTTCTGCTGCCCCAAAGTGGCTGAAAGGCAGGCTGTTGCAAGTTTTAAAATATAACTACTAACACTATAAAACTTTTGACACATACATTAATTACAATGACACATTGAGCACATTCCTTATTTACAATGAACATAGCCCATGTAGTTTTTGTGAAATAATTTCACTGCATTTTTGATGAGTTATCAGTGTCAGGCCAACTTTACTATGCATGCTCGGGGACATGGTCCTGTTCTGGTCATGTTTATGATGCTTTGATAGTAAAATAAACTGAGAGGAAACTTCCACTCATGAGAGCAGACATTTCAATAAACCTTTTCACAGCAGACATTTTGTCATGTTATAGTTGGAAAACCACAGTAGTAAATGATAACGTCAGTGGTGGCTCTGTTCCATTTAAGTGTGCCAATAAGATTAACATGTACAATAGGGCACTGGCACAGCTAATTGGAATGCAGGCATTATTAATGGTATGAGTTGGACAGTGTTTGGCAGCTCAAAATGTGCATTACTTGACAAAATCTGCAATGTGGCTGGCGATTCAGGGGTTATCTGCAGGCTATCTACCTCCCTGCCAACCCTACTGCTCCGATGTCACCATCAACAGTACAAGGCTTTTTGAACCGAGGAGCACCCAGGTGTGAAATTGCATAATGTAATCCTCCCTCATGCTCCTGCTGTATATACAGGGCTTCTGTGAAAGAGGAGATGTTCCTGTTGTAAATCTTGTACACGCCAGCTCTGTCCTCTTCTCACCTTATCCCATCTGCCCCTCCATCACGATATGCAACCACCCATCTCACCTCACCCCAATTACTCTTCATGCTAATCCCTCGTTCTCTATCTCTAATTAGTTGGCATGAGTATCCCAGCAGTCTGTGCTGTGTCACAGATGAAAATGAAGGCTGTGTGTTGATGTTGTCCTGAATTCTAATCTCCCAAAATCAGGGCAGTGTTGATTCAAACAACTGATAATCATGTTACATCATACATGCAGTAAATGGATGCACATAATCTTTTCCCTTCCACGTAAACCTCTTCCCACAAATAGAAATGGGCAAATCATTTTAGGAAAGGCTTTTTTGCTTTTCTTTTTCTTTTGGTGCTTCCCTCCAGGAAGCAGACAGTTGTTTACTGGCTATGTTCTAAACATGCTGGCTCAGGTCAGAATACAAGATGACTTTTAACTACATGTCTAAAAGCAAAAGAAAAAAGTGAATGAAAAGCGACAGTGCTATCTTTGTTTGTCCTCAAGGAGATTTTTGTATCAGGAGACAGAAACACAGGTCCCACATACTATCCGGTACACTAAAACATTTCTGATATTGTGGTTAGATGTATTTGTCTCATGCACTAACACATTTATTTGTTTTATTGCGCACACACTGCATCAGCTGTAAAAGTGCATCAGCTCTGCAAACACTAAATCTGAAAAGCAAACATTTGAAATAACATACTTGCAGGGAAGCCCGATCTGCTAAACACACAGGGAGAAGTCAGGATAAAAAAAAGAAATCACATCTCACTCATATTTTGCACTGTGGTATGTGCATATGTTGAAGAATCTTTAAAATGGGGAACTGACTGTTCCCAGCTTCTTTTGAACAGTTGTTTGTGTAAGATAAGCTGGGAGTTAACTTATTATGTGAAGCTATCGTAGAGCTTTTAAATGACTTGGCGGTAACACTCTTTAATGGTAAACTTGCCAAACCTATTGTCAGATTTTGTTATTGTTTGCATTAGTATTTTACCATTAGGTGAATAACAGCAAGTGTTGCAGTTGGCTAAACAAGTCCATGTAAGTGGAAGTTGTTCCCTGCTGGTACTTCTGTCTCCCTCTATGATGGGCCTGCTTCCAAGGAGCATTGCATCACTTGGCCTGGCACTGGTATGGTCTTCCCCCTAAACTTACATACATACACAGCCATACCGACACCTACACACACACACACACACACACACACACACACACACACACACACACACAATAAGAGGCTGCCAAAGTCCTAAAGCGAACTTTGACAGTGCAAAAGAGGGAGGAGCTGCATCGCCAGGTTGTTCACAATTGCCAGCCTCAAAAACCGAGTTATCCACCGGCCTTCGTAGCTTCCCTGCACGAGAACAGGATAAATAAACTCCACAGGAACACCTTTTACCAGCAAGTGTGCACTCTAACCCATTATATATTGTATGGGTGTGTGTTCGTGCATGTGTGTTTATGTATTTATGTTCCTGAGCTGTCAGCATAGCAACATGATGTCCTTCCAGAGATTGCAGTTGATCCCAAACCAGAGGAGAATAGCGGGTGGGGGTGGGGGTTCTGGGAATAGTGGAAATTTAGACGGTAACGATGGAGGTAGGAATCTAGGCAAAATGCATTACAATGTAATTCAGAGTAAAGCATTTGATCTTTGGATGACAGGGAGATAAAACCAGCAGCCAGAATTAGCTGTGACAACCCTCTCATTTGTTATTCATCATGGTGCATGCTGTTGCATTATAAGGTGAGACAAGGGAGAGTGCTGTAAAAGTAACTCTTTCATCATTTAATCATCTTTTAATGGTAGCCCTTTAAAAAAAGTAATACAATTGAAGAGTTTAATGAAGAAAATAGGACAAGCGTAGGAAAAACAGCAGGTGATTTCTCAGCCATCCACTGTAAGCAAGGTCAAAGATCTGGAAAAATCCACATGATTTTTCCAGGGCAGCTCCGGGAAGGGTCACCCCTGTCTTATCATAGGTCAGAGCAGTCTCCACCGCTGTTCCATGACCACAGGAGTACACTTTAGCCTCTCCACCCTCCCTCCCTCTGTCCTGTACTCTCACTATCGCTTGACCAGCTGGCATCTGGCAGCACGCTCCCCTTCCATCTGCTCGATGGAGAAAAAAAAGAGAAGGAAAAAGTAAACAGTCAGGTCAGCAATGAAAGCGAGAGAGTATCTCAGCTTTAGATTATCAGAAAGCCTGAGCACTACATGATATCACACGTGATAAAAATAGGCAATTATTAACTTGGGTTTTGCGCTGAGAGAGGGTAAACATAATCGTGTGAGGTCCAGCTTAAAAGGAAAGTCTGTTACTACCTCCGCCGTGGAGGTTATGTTTTAGGTGGCATTTGTTTGTCAACAGGAATATGAAATTTTTTTTTATGAAACTTGGTGGAAGGGTTCAGCATGGGTAAAGAAGCAAAAACCATTAGGCTATATTATGGCCAGTACACAAATTATTTTTTAACTTTTGTTAACATTGCAGATAGGTTGGAGGAGGTGTCCTTCTAGTTTGTATTGCAACAGCATTGTTCTGTTTGACCAAATGAGACTGACATAAATATCTTTCAATCAGTGTTATTAATGAAGTCCTAACTCTTGCATACATGAGAAATGTCAAAAGAACACATTGAAGAGTGCAGTCACAGCCCATCAACTTATTGATAGGTTGTGGCCTTTCATATTGAATCAGTTTACAGCACCTTTCCTATGTGACGGCCCTATGTCATTTTTAATGATTCAATCTAGAAAGTGGCTTTTCATTTTAATATGTCAGGGTCTTGACAAGCGTGTTTGTGCCATGTGGCTTATTGAAGTGTCCCTGATAGAGCATGTTGCTGTAATTGAAAAATCATGTATATAAACTGAGCACAAGACATGCGATCAATGTGTGTTTTTTGTGTGTTTTTATAATGTTGTCAGACATATGGCTCATAATTGATGTTTGCTTGGTGAATGGGTAATAGGTGTTGCAGTACACAAGGCTGAAGTAACGACGTTTTGAAGGGCACAACATGTACCGACAATTGTTTACCATAATCATTGAGTGGATGTCAACACAGTCTGTGTGTGTGTGTGTGTGAGACACTACCTGGAAGTTTAATGTCTCAATTAATATGTGTAGCTCAAGTGATCTGTGCAGGAACACTTCAGTGGTTTGTTGCCCCTCACTTTCATATTTCCCAGCAGCCATAGAAATGTAAATCAGTTTAGCTGTAAATACATACACAGGCCGCACATCAAGGGATTTAGAATTCCCATCTATAAATGGACTGTCAGAGGGTCAATTTGCCATGTTTGCAGGGTGATCAAAAGATAACAAGATCCGTGGAGGAAAAAAAAGGCTTTCAAACTTTGTTTTTGCATAATGAATTAATTCTATGCAGCCTGTTTGGCTTCGCCTATACAAGCCCCAGTGGTACCATAGCACTCTAATTGAGAGCAGAGTGGAGAGGCCAGGTCAGGCCATTTAAAGTAAAACATGAGCTTACTGCTGCAGACACACAATGTGCTGACTACATTTCAGATGAGGCTCAAATTTTTCCATCTAAGATTCACAAATCCATGCTACCGACTCTTCAATATTCCCAAATCTTCCTGCTGCAAATTGAATCCACAACATCGCCTGTGCAGGACTCACTGCAGCATCTTCAGTCCCTCACTAGATGACTGTGAGATGATTTGCTTGACTTCTCTTGCTTCCTTCCTCTTTGGTCTTTAGAATTTTTCCATTTCTAGTCTTGCAAAGCCAGATGTGACAGCGCAGCTATATAATGGGAGACAACTACTTCCAGAGGCTGGTCGTACAAACCTTTTGCGAACATAGTGATAAGACTGTCTGAATTAAAACAGAAACATTTGTGAAATTTGCTCTTAAAAATAAAACCAAGTGCTTTAATGTGTGTCAGCACTTTATATTTGTTTTGTTTTAATGGTTTGTTTGCTTTAGTTTTGTGACATCCTTAGTGATATGTGGTCATCGCTGTGGTGTTCTGGGTAGCATTTCCCAGTGACCACTTAGCAACAGTGTTACCACAGTATTGTTTTGATTTACTGGACTTGACAGTAGCTCCCTAAACCCCAAACAAACAGCATGCTCCATTTTACTGATACTGATAACACTAAAATTAATAATGCAACACTAAAACACTACAAGATAAAGTAATACCTGTGCAGTACAAATATCAAAAACTACCAATGTGTTACAGTTAGCGGGTAAAACCAAATCTTACTTAAGCTGATGATTTTATTGGCATACAGCTCTCCCCTACTTGCATATCAACCAAACATTTGTAATTCAATTGTATGGAATGTAACAATGTCAAAAACATCCAGTTTATAATCCATTCATAACAACACACTAGTGCAGATGAATGGGCACATCATCTGATAGGGTTGTGAGTATGTCAGACATAAAAGGTTGGGCACTGCTGGTTTACAGCGTGATGGCACTATTTCAGAGTAGAAGAAGAAAAGAGCGGAATATTCAAGTAAATTTCATTTAACTTAAGTAAAATATTTCACCAGAAGAGTCTCCCCCATCTGGATTAGGAGCATCAGAAGGGAAGCAGAAGGGATCAGAAGAAGCATCCAAAAACCAGAAAGCTGTTGCTAGATCAATTAGCGCTTTCATCATCAATCAAATCAAATGCACACGGGAGGCTGTTTTAGTTCACAGCCAGTTTGGATGCTGGACAAGTGGCATTGGACTGCTTCCTTCCTTTCCTAAATAACCCTCAACAAATTGGTACAGGTGGTGGCGAGTGATTTAGATACCCAAATAATGAGGATATGCACCAGACACATGGTTTTTGTGTAAACGTGAACAAAGTGTGAGTGAGATAAATGACTTCAATAAATTGTAAAACTAACATTCGGCTTATTTTTACCTCTTCAACTGTCACAAAAGTAGCTTTTTTATTTAAATCTGTCAGTTGTCTTATGTGTATTGTGCGGACATATAACAACATCCCTTTTAAACCAGACTAAATCTGTTATTTTATGTTATTTGCTGAATGCCTAGAGCTCATATCAGGGAAAATCATTCAAACGAAGGGCTCAAGGTCAGAAAATTTAATCTATGTTTAAGTGAAATTGCATCATGGAGCTAAATCACGTGAGCAGGATTTCTCATTTAAGAAGTCAAACATGCCTAGATTCAATTATAAGTCAATGTAATATAAAAATAACCTTAAATGAATAGTCCCTACAATTTTATCCATAATACACACTAAACCCTTGCAGTAAAGACAGAGTAATGGGCTTTGCCAGAGGTGAACCAGTGGACATTTATTACACTCCCTATGCTCTCTGCACTCCAACTCTGATTCATATTAGTACCATAAAGTACAAGGTGAGGGCACTTTTAGACAGGGGTGGCATAAATCCCACAGTAGAGAGATGAAAAAGAAAAACACTGCACACACAAACATAATCCATTCATACACTTTGCTCATAACAGACTTTTTTTTGTTTGTTTCTCTGAGCTATAGCAGTGACCAGAGTTTCAGGCACTATTTAATATATGTTGTCTGTTTTTTTAACAGAACATAGAGAGTAATACAGCACAAGAAGAATTTTGATGCCTCTTCCACAGTGACGTACAGCCAGGTGACCTTCATGATATTGAGGCGTGTCCATGCAATCTTTCAGTCTCTCCCCTGGGACTGTCATAAAGCACACGCTGCTCTGACACCTCAGGGTGTGAGGTGTAGGGATGAGAGTTATGATGTGCTGTAAAGAAAGAAGATCTAAACATGACTTACTGTACACTGAGTAGAGTGAGTATGTTCTATTTCACACATGCTTCACCCTCTAACAGTGCTCTATAGCCTTCAGCCACTGAACTGGAAAAAACTCAACCACATAATCAAAATAACTATTTTTCTTTAGCTCTGTTGCAGACATTCACTTATGATTGACAAATGTTTATTAAAATTATATGTTGCAGAATGTATTAGTGTCCGAATATGGAACATAATGGACTCTTAACATTTTCATATCTTAGCACACTTTTTTTTTTGCATTGCTGCATTATAGGATACACTTTATTGAATGTGCTTAAATGAGATATTCCCTGTGTATATTCAGGTTTTGCCAGCACTTAATGTGATTTCTCAAGTCAAATATGTTGTTTGAGGAAAAGTAAAATAGGACGTACTTTCTCTGTCAATACATCTAACAAAAATTCAAATTCTAATCAAGTTTGCTAATGTTTACACTGTGCTCAGCATCAGTCAGATGGCATGAAACTTTATGTGTCAAGATTTGGGAGGCACAATACAGGCAAAGTGATTAAACCTGTTAATTAAATATGTTCCTTGAATGTGGCATAAAAGCTACAGCATTACATTGTACATTTCTTCTGTTCCAGTATCAGCACCCTGAATCCTCAAACTTTGCCTATTAGGAAATCCACATCTAAAGTCTGTCAATCTGTTCCTCTGTGTGCTAAAACCAACAAATCCAAACGTATGTTACTGAAAATTAATAATGTACAGTTGTTTCTGTTTTCCAGACTAGCGAGATAGCCTAATTACAGGCTTGATACAGCTGTTGGTCACATTTCCCCAAAACACTGCATGCTTTTCACCTTCAGTATTCATTTACACCATTTTATTTCCTCCTGGCTATGTAGGGCAAGAGTATTTTTGGGACAGTGCTGGGTTTCTTAAGCACCAACAAGCAGGCATAATTACGGCTAATATGAACAGAATTAAGAGTGCAACCTGGTCGTGGCATTTACTGATGTGGTGGCCAGCCTCCCCCTCGTGTTTGCCTTGTCAACAAGAGCACACAACTGCAGATGGTATGCAGCAAAGAAAAATTATAAAATAAATAAACTGTTCAGCAGAAGCAAATGCTCTTTACGGTCATTAATCAACAGTCATTTAACTGAAAATGTCAAATGTGTACAGTATTTTTTCGGATGGATGGCTATGACTTTTCAGCATTACATTTGCTGTATTTGTCTAACACTTGCATGATGTATCACAAATGTGTGCATTGCTGGTAAAATTCCCACTTATTTTGCTGTCACCGCTCAGAACAGCTGCCTGTGCAGAGTAAAAGCTGTCCTTAAAGTAAGCATAACTGTGATGAAGAGGGAAACTAAACTAAAAATAAGAGGGTTATTCAGTCAAAGTGTGTCCAGTTCGTCCTCATGGAAGTCACTTCCATGCCGTGAATATTTGATTTTTTGGAGAGCCAGGGCAGCCTGCAGCTTTCCCTTAAAGGTTTATATTGTCCTAAAAGGAAATGAGAAGAGTGTGAGGGCAGACACAGAGAAAAAATTAAACAGTAAGTGAGTGAATGAGATAACAGGAAAAAGAGATTTTGACACAAAGTTTTAAAACAATGGAAGATTTACAGTATGAAAGAGAAAGAGAGGAAATAAAGATGATGCAGCTGTCAGAAAGAAAGCCACCAGTCTCTCTGCTGTTGATTATTTCTCAAGCACCCTGGCACACTGCTAATCTTAGGATGGGAGGAGCTTAGTTAGTCTTTAATAGCTCTGATAACACCTTCCAGTGTGTAGTGACCCAGCACATTCATAGGTCAAATTATCAGCCAGCAACCAGTCTAAAATTGCATCGCTATCCTTACAAATTAACCAGGGAGGGTGTTCTGCCGACATGTCTGACCTGAAATCTTGTGCAGCAGAGTGGGCGTCGATTTTTATTTTCTTTCTTTTTTGCTCAGGGTGCATTGCTTGAATATGAATCACCAACAGTGAAAGAGTTAGAGACAGCGCAGGATCTCTACCTGTCTCCACTGTAAATTTGGTTTCCTGTTCTCTTCTCCTCTCTTATGTTTTTTTTTCTTCCCCCTCATCCTCTTTCACTCCCTGCCGTTACAATTCAGGTCATATCTCATATCCATGCACAGCCTCACAACAAGAAGCAGACAGATTTCTTGCCACAAGCTGCCTCTCGTTAATACTTTTACAGCATTTCATGTTTCCCCAAAATTCACTGGACATAAATTGATAAAGCTCTAGGCCCCTCATGTTGTGGGGCCGGGTTGTTATGCTGGAAAAATCATGTACACTTGATTTAAAGAAACATTCTGCAGGGTTCATGAGAATGGTGCTCATTTTGGTTGCTCTATGACCTACACACCCTTCATGAATTTTAAAGGCCTCTTTATGTATTGACAGGAAGAGTCAATACAGACTGAAGAATATATGGACAGTGACTGGGTAGAAGGGTTGAGATGCAATGCCCTCGTATCAGGTGCAGAAAGACAGGATTTAATTAGAACCAACATGTTTCTCATGTTGGGAGATGATCATTGAAGGTCAGATGCTGTTAGGATGTCTTCGATCCTGAAGGAACTGAGCCCCGCTAGGTAATGATTTTCTCACTGCAAGTATTGATATTGAGTACTAGTTCATCAAGAGAGAGATTCAGTTTGTTGACCTTCAAAGATCATACTTTGTGTGCAGATTTTTGCCTGAACTGCAGCCTTTCTTAATGCGGGAGGCAACTGAATTTATGTGATCCTTTTCAACTTTGGCAAAAATAAAACAAGACACGATGTTCACTGTGATGGATTGTGAAGCCACATCTCCGCAAGTTGATACTCACATGACAGAATAGTAAACCATTGGGCAAAAACTGTCAAACAAATGTACATAACTGTGGTATCCTTTGGGAAATAGTCAGAAGCAATGTAAAGGGATTTGTAGTAAGTGAGCGAAAGCATGCAAAAACAGAGGCATGGCTCTCTTTAAGCTGGAGAAATGCTTGTCTGCAAAGTCTGACAAATAAGCTGTGAAATTCAATATGACACTGTATGTACATTATTCATATACAGTAATGGTGTGTGTTTCATGCAAAGGCATAGAAACACTTACAGCAAATCAGTGTTGTCAATTCCAATCCAGTCGATGTTGAGCAATAAAAGTTAATGGGTCAGTGTTTTTACTAGCCCACAGAGTATCTTTGGGCTTCATATCATGATCTTAAGTTCTCTGTTACACTTTCTATAAGTTCACAAATGGATAACTTTCTCTCTCCCTCTCATCTGTCTTGTACATAAACTAACGTCCTCCAATGCTCCTTATTACCCTGAGCTTGAGCTAGCTTTGGTGCCAGAAAGCATCAAGCTGACCTCAATCCCCTCCCACTGTGGGTCACCGTCTTGCCTGGCAGAGCAGGTCCTTGGCTGTCACACGAAGCACCAACAGGGCACAATCTTAGCCTTGCAGCTAGCTGGTTCCCATGGCCTGGGGTGATTAGCCTTGCTATTCGTACCCAACCAACTCTTTCAAGCTCTCGGTTTCCTCAGCCGCTCTCTTCAAGGATGCGACTGGTCAAATGCTCTGGATAGCAAATCTACCTTAGCTGAGCAGCTGATTGGCACAGCTCTGTCAGACAAGTGTTTGCGTGAGTCCGTCCCTATGCATACATGCACAAATCATGCACAAACAGGTACTACTCAGTGACCACTCAACATGTGCGCAAAGAGTAAATAAAGAACCACAACATCACAGTTTCAGCAGCATCAATGTGACTCCTGCACCTTCACAGCGAGTGAGGCGTTCCTCTCCGTCTCTTCAACAAACACTCCAGCGTCTTCCACCCACAGATCTGGCATTTAAAATTCAGATAGATGAAGCTTCCTCTCTCTGCCTCTTGATACTGTACAACAACCACATCTGAGTCGGAGAAGGTGAAAACGATCTTTTACCACGGGAATTAATTAAGACTAAATTTAGAGTCCTTTAAAAAATACAGTACAGAATGACAAGGGCTGGAAAAGAGGCATGGATGAGAGCTGGAACATGGAAGCATGTGAGTATATATACACAAAGATGAGAAGAGTGAGACAGAAAAAGACTGAGAGAGAGACCTGTAGATTTCATGACACTTTGTCCACAACATTACAGAGGGAAATATTGTAATTTTTATCCCTCCACATTTTTTTTTCAGTGTTTTTTTTTTTTAAACCTGTCCTGCCCAGCAGCCTGGTATAGAGTATGATGACCTGGATACCATATTGTGCCAGACAGATTTTACTTTAACAAGAGAGTATTAATATACTCCTTTGTCTGTTTTATTATTTATTTAATTATGTCTTGATTTGTCACCGGGCCGGACAGGGGGGCAGACAAGGGGATAGGGGGGCACAAACAGGTAGCACAGAGAAAGGACAAAACCTGCAAGAGAAGGGGGAAAGGGGGGTGGAAGGTGGGGACATCAGGGTATAGCAGAGGGAAACACCAATTGCAGAAAACAACGAAACCTGCAATATAACTTGGGGCTTGGGGAGGACAAAAACAACAACAAACAAACAAACAAAAACAAACAATAAAAATAATAATAATAGTAAAAGACAACAAGCCGAACAGCAGCAATAAACAGCTGACTGAGAAAAATGAAAACAAGAAACAGTCTAGCACACTAAATAAGCAACACAGCACAGCCAGAGAGCTGGAATAATAACAATTAATTTAAATAAGTAACTGAAAGAAAAGCATCAGGAATAATTCTACCAGGGACAACCTAAATTTGTTTGTGTCTATGTGTGAGACTGTGTGTGTCTGTGTGTGTGTGGGTGAATGTGTCTGTATGTGTGTGTGTGTACATGTGTGTGCGCATAAGCCTGTTAAAGAAGGTAGTTGTTAGTGAGAGTGGGATGCCACGACTGTGCCACACCTACCCCAGCAACAGGAAGGCAAGAACCCCAGTAGCCAATAGGGGTGACAGAAAGAAAAAAAGGAAAAAAGAAATCAAAAAAAACAAAGACTCCCAGATGAAGAAGAAGAAGTTTTATTTATATAGCGCCTTTCCAGAGCTCAAGGTCGCTTTACATGGTACATTTACACACTAACACACAACTTACAATCACATAGGATACATATAGTCACATTTAAATACATGTTAAATAGATATGTTTTTAACTGTGTCTTGAATGTAGCCACAGATGAAATATTTCGAAGTGAAAGGGTTAGTGAATTCCATAATTTTGGAGCATTAACACTAAATGACCTTCCACCTACTGTAGACAACCGGAAACGAGGGATGGACAATAGACCAAGTTCAGTTGATCTGAGAGACCGTGCAGGGCAGTAGGTGAAAAGTAGATCAGACAAATATGGGGGTGCAAGACCATTTAATTCCTTAAATGTTAGAAGCAATATGCACCGCGATGCAAACGCGGAAGACCCCGACCCAAATGCCAGTTGACAACGTAATGCCGACGGAACGCAAGAAGTGTAACCCGTGGAAGAGCAGCGCCCGGACCGACCGCAGCGCGCACACAACATAGACCAGTGTTCCCCCCCACCCAGCACCCCACCGCTGCGCAGCGAACAACCAAAACGCCCAGATGCTATACAATCATCAACACCAATGCACAAGTGACGAGCCCAACGTGCACACTGCGCGAGCACGGCGACACCCAATGCCCAGGAGCCCCCTGCGAATCCCACGTGCGAGGTCGGGCAAACGAGAGAGAGCAAGCGGAATAACACGACAGCGAAAGCCAGCGGAGAGAAACACCAGCAACAAGTCCCAGCCCGGCAGCAAACGCGCCGCGCAGGTCACCGTGCACCCGCCAATAAAAGTCCGCCGTCCCCCCAACTGCCGGGAAAAACTAAGGCCGCCGGCGCCAGCCGACATCCCCCATGCCCAGCACGCCCCCCGGCCGCCGTGCAACACCAGCCAAACCAGCAACGAGGCAAAATCAACCAGCTCAGCTGCATGCCACCACCAACCCACCCGCCCGTCAAGGGCCGAGAACTGCAGGCACAAGCCCAGAACCAACCGGAGCACAGCCCTGCCCCGCACCCACACTGCACATCCCGAAAACTAACTATATACCTCAGTATCCAGAGGGGTCCAACAACTGGCCAACAGAAATGGGGAAGCATGGATCCGAGGCCAACGAAGCAAAACAGGGACGCAAACTGGTCCCTCCAAGCCAACGAGGAGATGCCTCCCCCGGACTCCAATGCACAAACTAAACGGCCAGCAGCCATTCAGAGACCCTGCCCAGGGAAAAAGCACAATGCATCAAGATGCATCGACAATCGCCCAACAATCCCACCGCAGCCCTCCAAACCGCAACCGGATCAACCCATGCAGCGCCCAGAGACCCCCACCCCCAGAAGCCAGGGCACCCCGCGACCCCCCAAAGCGCAAAGGACCCCAGACTGCATGTCCCAGGGGAAGCTGTACCCCGCCCCAAGGAAGAACAGCAGAAAGCCGTGCCGGGAAGCTCCCCGCCGCCAGGGAGCGATAACGCGGGAGAACCAGGCCAACGGTCCCCCAGCCCAGCCAGAGGCATCCCTCCCCAGAGTACAGGCAGTGCCAGCAGCCCCCGAGGCCGATCTCATCCCTGGCCAGGGGCCCAGCCCCCCCAGTCAAGCACCCCCAAGGAGAACGTTAGCTGCAATAAAAAGCCCTCCACATTTTTATTGCAGCTAACGTTCTTAAATAAAAAAACATAAGATATGCATATATAATCCAATGCTTTGCTAACGATAACAACCTTTTTTCGGCTGTGTCTCCTTTACATGAAAACAGTGTCTTGTTGGGGCCCCTTGTCATGTTTCAGATTTCCCCTCTAAATTTCTGAAATGGTTTGAGAGACAAAAAGGCAAAAAGTATTCAACAATACACAAAAAAGCAAAGCATATTAAAGATAAAAATATAGAGAAATTTGTGCTCAAAACATTTATTCTTCATCTTTCCTACTCCATTATTCATTTTATGGCACCTCAGAATTATCTTGTGACCCTTTGGAGGGGGCTGATCCTTACATTGGGAACCAATGCACTAAACCACTTAACTGTACATACTGTAAAGTAAATTAAACTAGCTGCACCTCGACCAGCTACATCAGTAAAATGCTATTTACACATTGTTGCATATATTAATTAATCTAATAATTTATTTACAATAACATACCACAGATGGTGTTTTTACTTAACATACATTTTTATGATAATAATTCTGTACTTACTTAATTAGGCTTTTGAACTTTTGTGGCATGGAGTCGGCTAAGCGTGCTGGCGTTACCTTTCATACTGAGGCTTGAGAAAGAGTTCTATAGCTGTTTTTATAGCTGAAAGCTTTGTTCCATAACGAAACAAGTTTACACAAGCATACGTATAGTGATAAGGCTTAAAACTGTGGGAGGACCAGCATAATGACATAATGGCCCTGCACGATTGCCGAGTAACAGATCCAAGCATGCACAAACATACACACGGGTCTCGACACGGCTCCGGCAAAGGTCACGGCTTATCTTTTGATTGATAACGCAATATTAGCTCTGATATCATCAGGCTGGTGCTCAATCAAGGTGGCATTCATTTAGACAGAGCAGGATACTGAAGCACTGTTGTAAGAAGACTTAAATCACTGGCTCAGCATTGTGAGGAGCACAACCCCTACCCCTCCCCCACCCCTTCATTTAAAGATAAATGTCAAATCTCAGTTGGAATTATTACCTACACCTCAGTGCACAAGAAGTTTCACAAACACTGGTATTTTCACACCCAACCAGCTCTCCTTCACGAAAAGGGCATTGTGCAACATGCCAGCAGGACACCGGAGGAACGGGCACACACTCAAACTGCTACAGAGAAACAGGAGGGACCAAACACCGCAATGTCCTCACCGCAAAACCAAACAGTCATGTAAAAGCAGGCTGCCATGGCCGCCATATTTATTGGAAGTATCATATGTGTGGTTTGAAAATGAAAGACACTTTCCTGGCTGTGAGCTCAGGGCATTTTGCATGATTTTGAGGCTCCACAGAAATATGACACGTGCATCAGTCTATCACATGTCTAAAATAATCCAATTTCTCTGAATCTTCACCAGATGATTAAGTTTTGCACTGTTTTTCAAAATGACGTCACTAGAAACTGAATCCGACACCAACACCAGATTTGACACCGTACTGTATTGATTTCCAATCTATCATCAATCTTCTCCTTCTAATCCTATTATGTGCACCCTCCACCCTCGTAAAGACCAAGGTAATATAAGTCACATAAAAAAATGGCTGCTGGTGCTCTCAGAAATGTTATTTTCCCCCTCGGCCAAGATGAACCAGTTCTTCACCTCAGCCTGTCATGAAAGAGACCGATGTTTCTGCCACGTGTCCCAGAGGTCAGGTAGCCATGTACCACCACTACAGCCCAACCTTGGCAGATACATTAGTAAATTTAATTCCCCTCTGCCCTGCTGTATGTCTTTTAGTTGTGCAGCTGTGTGTAGAGTTCAGTAAAAGACAAGAAGCCGCTGATCCTCCTACTGTATTTCATGTGTGTCGGAGAGAGACAAAGGAAGACATGGGCGAAGAAAGAGGGAGCAGAGATTAATTTAGCGTGACATGTATAAAATACAGCTTCACGTCCCCGTAGGGAAGGTTTATAAATTGGAGTTTCAGCGTGATTGTATCTCAAAATTGCAACTTTGAAGATGTGCTTGCTCTTGCAAGAGTTGTGTGTCTCAAAGAAAAAAAACTGGGCTTTTTTCTGGGCTGTTTAAGCAAACTGATTGTCAAATGACGTCAACAAGAGACATGAAAAAAGATATTGCTCCTCCAAGTAATTGAGGTATAAAGACGAGACGGAAAAGGGAGAAAAGGTTGAATTAGAGAGGCAGAAAAGTGGAGAGTCAGATTAAAAACAACAGCTACAGTGAAGGAGAAAATGACAACAAAAAAAAGATAGGAAGATCGTCAGGAAGGTGCATTAGTATACTCTGTGTGACTACTTCAGGCCATGAGTTGACAGGTGCCAGAAACATGTCACAAGATGATTTATTCCACCAGAAAAGTGCATTATCACTAACCATGACCTATTTTCAGCTTTTTCTTCTGAACCAAAGATAATAATCTCAAGGAACTGAAAGCTACATGAAAGCTTAAACATTTTACATAATCAGTTACATTTTAACCATCCAATATGTGAAATGTAAATTAGATTTATTGTTGTGACTTTACAGAGCAACACTTGTAGACGTCCCTCACAGCTGAGCTGGACGTGACACAAATAGCAACACAAACACATCCAGCAGAATCTGCCTGCTGGGATCTCAGCGTGCTACACCTCCGTCCTGCACGCAGGTAATCCCAAATGGATGTGTGTGCAAGCGCGTATTTGTTTGCATTCATGTGAGCAAATGAAATAAAGGTGCCCTTTTCGGGGTGTTTAGAACGATTAGAGAAAGGTTAAATATGAAGGTATATTTCTATGCATGTGTAGACATACTCATTTCCGTTTGATAACTGGCCGAGAAAACTCAACGTTGGCCAGATCAACACGTGTCCATGTCCAAGTTTCTCTATCCTTCATTTGAAATTGCTTCCACCCACATCAGCTGTCCATTTCTCTCCCTCTCTTTCACACATACACACACTCGAATATTCCCTAACACTTTGTTGTGTTGCTAATGCTGGATGGATGTTGTCATGGGAACACATCTTTGACAGTTTCCTAGGCTCACTCGCAGCAAAAACACACAAACTCACTAAGGAGGCAGAGGAAGTGTAGGCATTAGAAGGAGAAAAAAGGTAGCGGCTGAGTGACAGGGCAACAAGAATCATCAGGTGTCATCAGAGACGGACAGATGAAAGCACTGAGGTATCTCAGCTGGGTGGTTATCTGTATATATATTTTGGACTATTCACAAATGATCATGGTCAGAGACCGCCTGACCATGATCATTTGAAGTAGGGATCTGTGATTTCACAGCAACATCAACCTAGATTAAATATGTTGCTGGAGTCAGCAGCTGGCTAACTTAACTTAGCACAATAACTGGAAACTTGTGAAAATAGCTGGCCTGGCTCTGTCCAAAGATAACAAAATCAGTTATTTCTATCTATTTCTTTGCTGGGACAAGGTGCCAGGCAACCAAGGGTTTAGCACAAAATGAAATTCGGGACCCTTATGTAAGCATTCTCTACGGGCCCCTCCGCAAATCCACAGCCATTCATTTTAGTAACTTTCGGCCCTTGTCGCATGGGGGCACTGCATACTAAGTCCACCAGTGGAGACTCCAGGTAGTTGGTGCTGACCAAGAAATAATCTGGCACACAACCCCTCGTAAAATAACAAATTGACCAGGTTTTTTGTATGAATTAAACACACAAGACATGAAATGCTCATTAGTGAGCTTTAGAGGTGCTGGTGAACAGACTACCTTGGACAGAGCCAGGCTATCTGTTTTCTCCCATTCCCAGTCTTTTTGCTAAGCTAAGCAAACCAGCTGCTGACTCACATGTCACACTCGCACACACAACAGAGTGGTATAAATCTTCTCATCTAATTCTCAGTAAGAAAGCAAATAAGCGTATTTCAAACTAAAACCAAACGGTACTCAAAATGCTTATGCTCCAACTAAAACCCTTTGCAAGTCTATTTTAAAGTTCTAAACCTACTGTATCTTGGTAGTGTTCCTCTACAACAGTATGTGCCTATAGTGTAATCTACATTTGTGTTGACATTCAAGATCGACTTTGCTAAGTTGCACTGCTAACTGAAAATGACAAATCGTCCCAGCATCAAAGACATGTGGTGCTCTTACAGTAAATTAATTGCAGACTCCGTCTCTCTACTCCCATCTGTTGGCTTGTGTATCTCTTTTTCTGTCCGTCCTGTCAGAGATTTATGACTCTGTCTCAGCACAAGCCTGCCACTGCACCCAAAGATGCTCAGTAATCACATCATGTTTCATGACAGCAAAACATTAACTTATGCATGTGTGCTGTGGTAATGTGTGTGTGTGTGTGTGTGTGTCTGAGCAATGTAAATATGCTTTTCCATCCACATGCAAGTATAGATGCAAGAGAATAAGCACAACTTCGTTTCCAATTCCATGTTATTCATGGAAAACCAGAAGCTTCTTTTTGACAAGTTATTTTCCTAGTGTCACTTCATCATCTTTTTACACTTCAGTATGTGGAATTGTTTTTCGATTAAATATGGTCCTGCCTGTACTTTTTTCTTCTTCTTTAAAACAGGTAGCCAGAATTTTTATGCATTCCAGGCAATTTTTATCGAAGTACATTATTACGTCTCTTTCGCTATCCCATACAATAACATTATAGAGGATACAGTGAGGTGTGGCTTTCTCCTCAGTGGGTCTCTTCTCTTACTTTCTTTTCTTTTGGTCCTGAGGCTTCTGAAATATAACCCGGATAATCAAGTTTTCTTAGCTATCGCAGAGTTCATGCAGACAAGCAGATGTAGCTGTAGAGCAGCGTCTCTGTGCCTATAGGTGTCAGCTAAAGACATACCATAATATACAGAGGCAGAAATATAAATAAGTTAAAAGGGAGGTGTGGGAAACTACAGTATATATGTTACAGCAGCTGTGGGCTGAAGGAGGGTGAACACAGACACATATCACTGGGTATGATACAATATGCACAAAATAACTGCTTAATTACATTATGAGGTGACTTCTGACAGAACACCACTGTGTATTGGCAAATATTCAGTGGTACATATCAGGCTGCTTTCGAACTCCTAAGCAAACATTCACATGAATAACTTCTGCCAATGAGCATGAACTCCACTTTAGGTCCATTACACAAAACATGACCAGTTGCCAAGCAACCCCAGGAAGTCACTATATAGTCAAGAAATAGTCTTAGAAAATGTCCTGAACATAACGCTCCATAAAACGGCAAACTGTCATTTTTACACCTTAGTTATTTTAAAGATTAAACAAACAAGACAGAAAATGTACTGGTAGGGAGATTTTGTTAGAGGCAGGCTAGCTGTTTCCCCTTGTTTCCAGTCGGCTGTCTGGCAAGACCTTTGTACTTACATGCAGACATAAGTGGTATTAATCTTCTCATCTAAATGTAGGCAGTTTTTTGTAAATGGTACTGTAAATTGTATTTTAGTCTTGGCAAGCACACGTTAAAGACATTTACATTCATTTAACTGATGCTTTTATCCAAAGCGGCTTTCAATTTCACAACAACTAGGGGTTAAGTGTCTTGCTCAGGAACACATTGGATGGATGTGTCACAGTGGGGAGTTGAACTCAGGTCCCTCATACCAAAGGTGTGCGCCTTATCCTCTGTGCCATCACCACCCCGCATTAAAAAAAGAAACCTGTTCCATCAGTAGATAAATGCTCTGAAAAAAATACTAATGTCACCATTACACAGTGTGTGCATACAAAAAAAAACCTTAAGCATCAAAGCTGCACAACATGACCCCTGAAAACTAATTTCACATTCACAATACAACAACAACACACATTTTATTATGAAAACAAAATATAACAGGCTCTGTTCTCTTCACAATTTACAAGCACTCACCAGATCTTTTTATGGCTTCCAGTTATCTTGACATCATGTAACGACTAACCTTCCAACATCAACCTCAGATTGCTTATCTCTCTGTGGTCTGGCAAGGATATACATTCTCCTCGGGCAGGCATTATTTGCTGACGTCTGAAAACAAGATGATTGTCCATTTTCTCCTGCACATAGACATGAACATGAAACCTTTTGATTGAATAAACACCCCAATGGGCTGCAAAAAGCAGAGGACCGTTTTGTAAACCAGAATCAACATGTTGCCTCACATCATGCCTCTCTATTATTATCACTATTACTAAAACTAAAGCTTGTTCATACATATATTTGCATTCATTTTGAAAGTAACGCAGTGGCCACAAGAGTTATCACCATGAAAGGATTCATGATAGAGGTCGCAATCAAGGACAGACATTGTATTAGTTGCTCCTATAAATGGACACATTTGCATTTTAATAAGTCATCTCATAACCGTGACTTATGAAATAGATCTTGAGGAAGAATATAGACTATCTATCACATTTAACTTCTCATGTGGCCCGCAGCAACACATGGTCCATATTAAGCACTTGTGAGACGTGAAATTGTAAAAGATGTTTAAATTAACTCGATTTTATTCAATAAATAGCATGCCATGTTTTGCCTATTTATGTTTGCTGCTGACTTATTCATTGGAACTTTCATATAAAAACTGTGCCTGCATTAATATCTTTTAAATAACAAGCATAATTGCATGTACTCGGTTGGGAAAATGTGTATGAATTTTTTCTCTTAGGCACTACATTTAGTTCCATAAGACAAACTGAAACCTCTGCACACTGTCACTTATGCAGAAAATATTATATGATAAATGGGCCTTTGGGGCTGAGCTCTTCGTCAGCATGCTAATAGCACAGTCAACGTGGACAAGAAATCTCCAGTTGCTCAGCATTTTAGCAGTATAAACATGATCTCAGCCACCTCATGGGCATAGGTGTGGTCAATATACCCCAATGTCGAGGGAACATAGGTGGGGAGAAGCTTTTTGGACTGATTTTTTTTGCATACTGTTACACCTAATGGTTTAAATGGCAAGTTTTCCTTGACTTGTTTTTGTAAAAAGTCACGGGTAACTTATTGGGTATCCATTGTTCATTTCCTTGCTCTGCCATTGCCATGGGATTTTCCTGGTCTTATCGTTGCTATGCCTCAAGTATCTTGTTGACTAATCAGTGTAATGCCTATGTATCACCACCACCTGCGTGCGATCTGATGTCTAACAAATAGCACAGAAGAGCTCATTGAAGCACCCGTGCATGACATTTCATAGAAGAAGAGGAAATTCTATTGTATATCTTCACATTTATGTTCACTTAATTATTTCCATCAGTGACTGAGCGTGCAGTTTTTTTTACACTAGATTTGAATTCACTGTTTATTGGAGAACATGAAATAGGCTTACAAACATTTGCATTGCTTATTGATTCTTCTAGTTCTCCTGTGTGTATGAACTGACTTTGCATGTCATGTCAAGTCAATTTTATTTACATAGCCACAGAGAGGAGAAACAAACTAACACAAAAGAGGGAGAGTGAGGCATGATAACATGCAAAGTAGATAGAGAGAGGGGGAGA
>NC_060151.1:14953554-15017471 GCF_021292245.1 Micropterus dolomieu
CTTTAGGATCCATAAGGATAACACCTGAGTGACATCAAAACAGACCTCTCCATATGTAATATGTACACACACACACACACACACACACACACACACACACACTTCTGTAGATCAAGGACAAAGCGAGGGTAAAAAAAAAATGGCAGTATAAACAAAGACATAAACACATTCACAACACTACAAGCCAACAAGGAACACATGAATGTACTTCAATCACACACACATACTGCACAGAGAAAGCTGTCAGCTGCTTTTGATGATAGGAAATGTCAATATTTCCTCTCTCCAGGGTTCTTCAGATGAGCGTGACATGGAAAGGCCCCTGGGAAAGGTCAGCACAGCTCAGAACCCCTGTGGGGGCCACATTAGATACAACACTGAAGGATCAAAAGCTAGGATGTAGCCCACCTGTGAGACCTCACAGTGGGGCTTCAAGAAGGACTGATCCTGGAGAGGTGGAGGAGATGGAGGATGAGGATGATAGGGAGATGAGAAAAAAGGGAGGGTGTGGTAGAAGAGCCTGAAAGAGAATGAAGAGGAGATGGGTGTGCGAGGGAGAATAGACGTGAAAGTCGTTCAGGAAGCAGCAGCCTTGCACTGGTAGGCACACTGTGAGTCACCGGTACGTCAGCAGCTTAATTATCTGGCCTAGTTTAGAACCATCATGTACCTCCTCTGTGTAGGCAAATTGTGTTTAACACAAGGTGAAGCAAAATCATAACCCGTGTTTGCCATTTCTATTTCACAGCAAATTCTCTGAAATGAATGTGTGTCGATTTCTCAGTGACCATTATTTGGAGATGATTAGATAATTGTGTGTCCAGTCAGAACTGATGCAGCTTCACTGAGGATGTTGTAATTACCACATGTGTGAAATTAACTCTGAAAGGTGTAGACTAAAGTTTCACACTATCTTATCCAAAGCTCAGACACATGCACTTGGAACTACTGAAGCTACACCAACATGTGCACACTAACTCACACACAGACACAGTTAGATTGTGATAGGTGATTACACTCAGGAAAAGACAGAGTTAAGTGTAATTTATACTTCTGTGTCGATTCGACAGCGTAGGTGACAGTGTAGACTATGGGGCTACGCAGAGGTTACGCCGTCACCTGACATGCACCTCCTCAAAAATGTAACTACACGTCGAGTCGACGCGGACCGTAAGCTCTGTGATTGGTCGGCTGGGTAGCCTTGCAAGGCTAACCTTTCCCAGGGGCCCTTCCATGTCACGTTCATCTGAAGAACCCTGGAGAGAGGAAATATTGACATTTCCTATCATCAAAAGCAGCTGACAGCTTTCTCTGTGCAGTATGTGTGTGTGATTGAAGTACATTCATGTGTTCCTTGTTGGCTTGTAGTGTTGTGAATGTGTTTATGTCTTTGTTTATACTGCCATTTTTTTTTACCCTCGCTTTGTCCTTGATCTACAGAAGTGTGTGTGTGTGTGTGTGTGTGTGTGTGTGTACATATTACATATGGAGAGGTCTGTTTTGATGTCACTCAGGTGTTATCCTTATGGATCCTAAAGGTCTCAACTCTGGTTGGTTCATCAGCTTTCAGGGTGGGAAGTCATATTGAATATTGTGACTAACCTATGTAGGGCTAAGTGTTCTAGGTGCCTCAGCTCACTTTTTCACCAGGATACAGCATGCAATGGTCTCCTTGAATCTATTAACCTCAGTACTTATACAGTCCATGTTTGTCCTGCTGATGAGAATTCAAATAACAATGTGCAAACTATCATCTCCTCCTTCTCCTTTGCACTCAGGCTTCTCTGTGCTGGACCATCAGCTGCCCTGGGACCTCTCTCTCTCCTGGCTGCTGATGCCTCATCCAGTCATTAAGCTGGATCTTCATCCCCCAGGAAATTCAGCCTCTCCCCTTCTCTCCCCCTCTCTCTATCTACTTTGCATGTTATCATGCCTCACTCTCCCTCTTTTGTGTTAGTTTGTTTCTCCTCTCTGTGGCTATGTAAATAAAATTGACTTGACATGACATGCAAAGTCAGTTCATACACACAGGAGAACTAGAAGAATCAATAAGCAATGCAAATGTTTGTAAGCCTATTTCATGTTCTCCAATAAACAGTGAATTCAAATCTAGTGTAAAAAAAACTGCACGCTCAGTCACTGATGGAAATAATTAAGTGAACATAAATGTGAAGATATACAATAGAATTTCCTCTTCTTCTATGAAATGTCATGCACGGGTGCTTCAATGAGCTCTTCTGTGCTATTTGTTAGACATCAGATCGCACGCAGGTGGTGGTGATACATAGGCATTACACTGATTAGTCAACAAGATACTTGAGGCATAACAACGATAAGACCAGGAAAACAAGATACTTTTTTTCCGCCCCTTTATTTAGGATACAACATACAAACAAATCAGGCATGTTATCACATCTATTCTTACATTGTTTACATCAGGTTAAGCAAAGAACAGAGCGGACATCAAATGATAAAGCAAATAATACAGTAAATAAATAACAGCTAAAAAAAATATATATATAATAATAATAAATAAATAAAATAAAGGTAGGGCTATCTCAAATTAACCTAAATCTGCTTAATAATGAAACCAATTTTAGTGCTTTCTTGTTTTTTACAAGTTTCAGTGACTTATACAAACCTTTTATCTCATTCTTCCAATGGTTCAAGAAGGGTTTAGTCTTAAGGAACCTACATTTATGTATAAAGGATTTCCCCAATAGCATCACAACGTTAAGGACAAAATCCAAATCCTTGTTTCCCACAAACAAACCAAATTTAACTAACTCTACTGTCAATGGTGAAAACACAATCTCCTTGGACTGTAGCCAGCTCCACATATCACACCAGAAGGACTGCACAAATTCACAATAAAAAAACAGGTGTTCCAAGCTCTCAATTTCCTTTTCGCAAAAAACACAGTTATTTACATCAAAATTAAATCTCACTCTCAAAAATTCGTTAGTTGGGTATATCTCATTTAAAAAGTTCACTTTTTTTACTTTGGGAGGAAGTGGAAATGAAATATAATATTTTCTTATTTTTTTTACCTCTTCAACTCTGAATTCCCTGAAGACATATGTCCTTCTTACTGGGTTGGGATAACATTCCTTAAGCAGAAGGTTTCTAATAACTGTGTTGGTACATTTATCAACACAAAAGTCAATTCCATCAAAACAAAGCTTCCTCAGCCCAGGAGGAGCGTTTGAGTACAGAAGACTTTCTTTAATCAGTAATCTGAAAGGGATTGGTATGGCTTTGATCACTCTATTGTAGTGTTTGGCAGAACACTGAAGTTGAAATTTTGTGCAAAACTCTTCATGCCTTAACACATTTCCATTGTCATCCATAAAATGAGCAATTGCCCAAACCCCTTTAGACCTCCATTCCTCAATGTACAGAGATTTTCTATTAACCAAAATGCATCTGTTATTCCACACTGGTGTGTTGTGGGGTGTAAAATTGTGTTTATATATTAACTTCCAGTAAAGGAGGACTTGCTGATGGAAAGCAGAGAGTTTAACGGGTATTGACCTGCAATCATAATCACACCGGAGAAAAAAATCGATTCCACCCATCTTTTGAAAAACGGCATTGGAGACAGTAAACCAAAACGACTGTCTATTTTCAAGGAAAGAGTTTAACCATTTCAATTTCAAAACACCATTCATAATATCAAAATCAATCACATTCATACCGCCATCTTCATAGCTTTTAACCGTGTCAGTTTTCCTTATATAATGGCATCTATTTCTCCATATGAAATTAAAATTAATTTTATTCACTGTTTTGATCCTACTCGCTGATATGGGTAAAGAAAAGGCAGGGTAAGTGAGCCTGGACATGCTATCCATTTTAGACAGTAGAACCCTTCCAAAGATTGTGATATCTCTCTGCAGCCACCTATTTAGAATTAACTTACATTTATCTATCTGATTCCACATATTCATATTGTCAGTTGTTGTTCTCTCTTTGGAGATAACAATTCCCAAGTATTTGTCAAAAAGATACTTGAGGAATAACAACGATAAGACCAGGAAAATCCCCTGGCAATGGCAGAGCAAAGAAATGAACAATCGATACTACAGTGACGTGCACCTCCTCAAAAATGTAACTACACGTCGAGTCAACACGGACCGTAAGCTCTGTGATTGGTCGGCTGGGTAGCCTTGCAATGCCTCCGAGCAGACCGGAAGTACCCCGCGCTTTGAAGTAACATTTACTAGTGGTCAAAATAGAGGCTGTAACACAGTGAATCAATATATTTGACCGTCGCAACCCGAGCAAAATGTCTCGTTTCGCTATCAGAATGTGATCCATTCGTTCGGTAACATTTGAAAAGGCTACACCAGCCGCATGTTTAAAAATTTTACCCCCATTTATGTTAGCGGAGCGCTAAACCGGAAGTTAGCCTGCTCGGCTGGCAAAAGTCAACACAGTGGACACTGTAGCGCTACTGCTGACTAGCATTTGGGGGTGTAATTGCAGAATGACAGTATAAAAAGTATAAATGCATGTATAAATGCATGGGTACGCACATAGACCCTATGCAGGAGTATAAATGGGCCTTTAGGCTAGCAGTCTTTGTGCTAAGCTAAGTTAACCGGCTCCTGGCTGAAGTGTCTATATATATTTGGGAATGGTAATATCCTTTTTCAGCTTTGAAGAAACATTTTGGGTAAAAAAAACCTTTGCGGAAAAGAGTCCACGGTCATGCCACAGTAGGCTAGTGGCTCTGGGAATCTGTAGGAACAATGCTGCTAAATGCTAACGTCGGCATGCTCACTAACAGTGCTACATGCTACATGCTGGTGTTTAGCAGGTATAATGATGTTGTATAATGTTCAGCCTCTTAGGTTAGCGGGTAAGCATGATAATGACAATGCTGATTAGAACTAAAAACTAAGTACAGAGAAATATTAGATAAAACTGATATTTTGACCGGATGATTGTTTTAGATGAAAAGTTAATGTATAATCAAAGTGATTACAATTCATGGACATAAATATGTGCATCCTATTTCATGGCAATCCCTCCAATAGTTGTTACATTTTAATTTGGAACAAAATAATGGACTGACCAACCAACATTGCTATCTTAGAGCCATGCTGCTAGCATGGCTAAGGGACCATCCACACTGCTACATTTTCATTTTAAAACAAAGTCATTTTGCTACATTTGCAACTCCTGTCCAGACCAAAATGGCGAAGATGAAGACCTAAAACGGAGAAGTTTGAAAATGATCCTGACCCCTTTTTTTTGGTTTTTAGCATTTTAGTGTGGACGGGCAAAAACTATTTTCTGCCGCCACAGTCGCTTTTAACTTACTTGCAGTGACAGTTCCAACTCATTGTTGGTCCTTACAAAATAAATATCTAGTGTGGTTCTTCGTCTGTAGTACTTTATTCTTTCGCCATTTCTTCTGCAGTTGCGGAGCAGACCATCTGCTTCATGTTTACACCGGCACGCACACGCCCAATGTACGTGAATAGCCACTCGATATGCGTTTTCAGTCGTTTTAATATAGACGCCAATCACTTCTGATATGCAGCTAAAACACTGGTGTGGATGGAGATCATATTCGTTTTTAAACAAAAACGTAGTAGTGTGGATGGGGGCTAAAACTACATTGAAGAAAAAAAGTCTAGTGGAACAAACGTACCAAATAAACCAGTACATTACTGAATCCTTAACAGGACCAGATTAACCCACAAATCCCATGCCAAGTCTGGTTGCTTTCCCCTGCGATGGACTGGCGACCTGTCCAGGGTGTACCCCGCCTTTCGCCCGATGTCAGCTGGGATTGGCTCCAGCCCCCCACAACCCTGTACGCAGGATAAGCGGTTGACAATGGATGGATGGATGGTTGCTTTCCTTTTGGTTTAGGTAATGCTCAGTTAAACTGTATGTGTGGTGACGTATTCTTTTTTAAATTTGAATTATGCTTTGTTAAATTAGCTAACATGGTATCAAAAGCAATCACAGCACGCGCATATTCCTACATAGCATTTAGGAATGAAAATCTTAAAATGCGTGATTCATGACACATACAGACATTTCAGACATACACAGCTCTCATATTTACATGTGTGCATGATTACAGAAGATATAAAGCTGAATCACATAAGTAGAATGATTGTCAGAAAGACTACAGAGCGCCTGACAGCTTAAAGTGCCTCTTCAGAGAGAAAACCACTGCCAGCTCCATGAATCATACAATACAAAAGGGAAAAGAGGTGACTCATAAGGCTAAAATCATCCAGTTGCCTGCCTGCATGCAAAACCAACAACAACAAAAAACGGGAGAAAGAGAGCGATAACAGCAGTATGTCTACGTCATCGATGAAAGACTAGCCAGACCCTTGGGGTGGAGGGGATAAATAAAGCAATCAGGAGTGTGGGTAGTATTACACACATCTCTCTGCCGCTTGTGGCCTTGTGGCCTGTCATGCTCTGCTGGGCAGTGATGTCACTCAGTTGGCAGAGACATACACAAACACACAAAGAGTATGCGCGCACACACACATACCGAAGATGCTTGATTAGTGAACACACCACATATATATTTTTACACACACAAACACACGATTCCTCATCGATATCTAGCCGATCAATAATTCAGAGCGCACTGCAACGACTGCCTTTCACTGCCCCCCTTGTATGTTTTGCTTCTAATATTGCATCTGGGGCTGCACTGTCATCCACAAATGCTGTGAACAATAACCTGTTTCTAACATTTAGACTTCAGCATGTACAGAAAGAGAAAGGGGGTAGCAGGGTGGAGACAAGACTCAGGTTTCTGGTTGATTTGTGTACTTCACAAAGCTCTCCCCAGATATGACAGGAGAGAGGAGAGAAAGAGTAAGAGGATCTGCCTGCATTGAATGCACCCATATATAGTGTGTGTGTGTGTGTGTGTGTGTGTGTGTGTGTGGGTGGGTGGGTGTTGTGTGTGTGTGTGTGTGTGTGTTAAAAAAAATATATATTAAAAATAAAATAAAACAGTAAGTGTGTGTGTGTGTGTGTGTGGCACTAGGTGGTGTCACTCCAAACTGTGTCCCTGCTTTCAACCCAAGTTCAGTCCCCTCAGCTCTTTAGTCATTTGCTATAAATAGGCGCACACGCACGCTCACACACACACACACACACACACACACACACACACACACACACACCACAGCCACCAGACCATTTTGTCTACTTTTATTATTTAGCTAAAGAGATTTCACCTGTGATGAGGCGGCCTCACTCATAGTCTTTGATTGTTGTGTTCATGGTGTGCACAGCGCGCTCTAAGAATGTTGTGTTGCTTTGGTGCTCTGGCTCAGAAAATGCTTAGCCAGCCCATCACAGTGAAATACTGCACACCTCCACAGGAGGCCTAAGGCACCCTCACCAGAGCCCAATGAGGTTTTTAAATCACATGCAATCATACAGCAGGTGCACACACACATAGGTCTACACACACACACAGGATGCAAGTAGACAGGGACAGAGAGAGGCACATACTGTTTGTGATTACTATTGTGTGAGTAAGGGAACACACACGGATCACTCTTCTTCAACAATATTAACAGTTCAGGACAGTATTCAAGGAAGCAGCTATCTTAAGACATATGGAAGGGTTTATTTCTTGAAGACTGAATCTTTTTTAAACTCCCCTTCTGCTTGTTTTCTCTCTCCATATCAAAGATTTTTATTGCCTGATATACTTCTGCGATTAAAAAACTTTGCTCTGTTGATGGAACAGTGGCTGTGTAGTGTTGAACCTGCTGTATCCACAACAAACAGCAGAGGGCTGCCTGGGAATGAACACACAGGAGAAAAAGCCTACTGTGATGAAAAAGTGTGTCAGTTTATGTGTGGGATGTGTGTGTTCTCATGTAGCCAACACATGAACAAGCAACCGCATGTGTATTTAGTAGTAGCATTTAGTAGTTCTCTCATTTTGTTGCTCGAGGTCTTTCCTCATCCTGTGAAGAACAGGTCCGTCAGGTCAGTTTCTACTGAGAGAATTTATCTGGCAGAGAGTAAGAGATTGATTTAACATTTCTGGCAGCAGCATCAGGTGTTGCTTGGAATGAACGGAAGAGGATCCTGTAGTTAAACCAACACGCGCTCAAATGCAAAATCCAGGCAGATGTCACAGCCCTGACGATAGTAGAGGAACCTCAAAGCATTGCCTGCTGATGATCAAATGTTTGAGTGCTGTCTCACTCCACAGAAAGAAATATGAAAAAACTCTCCCACACACACACTACAAGTGTTCTGATGCAGACACATACACACACATCTCATCTTGTTTATATAGCCTTTCAGTTGAACTCCGTACAGGGTGGGAGTGCTGATAGTGTGTAGCAGATGCATCGCTTCCCCTCTCTCCTCGCCACTGCCATATTTTTCCCTCCAGTGTCATCTGTTGAGCCTCTCCTCTTTCCTGTCTCTCTCTGTTGACTTCCTCCCTTCTCTCTCCCCTGATTTTATAGACTTCTTGGATTTCTCACCTTCCTCACTTTGCTTTCGCCTGGCCCTCTTCACCACAAGCCAAGAACGACTCTAATTTTGAAATGTCTCCCAAATAAATCAACACTCCGCTCCACCGCTATGTTGACATACCACAGGCACCTACAGCTATCACACCTATGGACTGCGCCTCAGGAAAGCTTTCATAAGGATGCATTTCATGAGGATACAACGTGTTATGAAGGTGTTACGCAGAGGAGAAAATTGTGTTTTAAAAGCAGTGACTTTGTCCATCTTCTCTTCCTTTCTTTCCGCTGAAAATGTTTCATGAATCTAAGGAAGAACACAAAAAGGGACCTCCTGGCTTTTGGTGAAGATTTTCAGAGATCACTGATAAATAACAGAGAACAAAGCACGTCAAGAGATGGCCTTGACGCGGTAATGACTTCCATTAGTCAGTCCCAGAGGAACCGATTACTCTATCCCACTGTCAATTAGCATATCAACAGCAAAATGAGCTATCTTGCTTTCTTGTAACCCCTCCCTGTGTGTTATTATGATAATCCAGCCAACATGTGAGCAACAAAGTTTAATTGTGTCCCATTCTACTTAATGGTAGAGGAGGCTATAAAGAGCTCTCTGAAAAGTTTATTAACGCAACCAGGTGTAAGGATTTATTGTTTCCTTAATAAATTTATACGGTTAGGTGAACCCAGGATGCTCAGTTACAATACCATTATCCTAAATGCATCTTAAAGGAAACTGACACCATACTACACAAATGACCTTGTTAAAAATGTTGCATTCCCACCAACATGCCCCCAGACACGCATGGCGCTCTACTGAGTGCACTCTTCTATCTGCTTAAGCCTGCCAGTTTCACCAAAAACCTGCCACGGATCAGTTGGATAACTGTTCAGTAATAAGCACTGATATATTTCTGAATTCTGATGTAATGCATTTTGTAACAATTTATTCTGGGCAAACCTAAATTCTACTCGTAAAAATCCATCATAAATCTTGAATGTAATTATTGACATCAAATATATCTTCATATTGAAATAGTCCTGGTTGTTGTGAAAAAGGAAATTTATAATACATCCATATTTTAAGCTAATAAGAGTCTTTGAGAGGCTGAGAAATGGATGTAGTACAAAAAAACAGTTTTTGCCTTGGGCAGAAAGAGTTTTTAATGTATTTTAACATTTTAAATGTTTGAAATGCAGTTGTAAAGCACGCTGACCTGCATTTTGTGTATGAAAAGTACTATAAAGGTAATGTTTTTCATTATAATTATTATTGTGCTCAATGAAGTTTATCCAGTGCAGTTTAGACAGCATTTAGCATTTTTTTTGTCACCATGAAATGAGTCAAAATCTCACTCAATGAGTCAAATCTCACTCAACATCATGACTAAACATTTATTTATCTGATTCTTGAGACTGTGACTTGATACAGCAGCTTTGACACAGACGGTTATCACTTTTGCAGCATTTTAGCTGTAATGCAGCACAAATCTGGCAAGTCACAGTCTCAAGAATCCCCTGTCTGGGCAACAATACACTCTGTGACGTCAGAAACCTCTCTGCATGTGTGTGCAGACCTCGCTGTCAGCCCCCTCATGGCTTATAGGGAAGAGGAGTGGATGAGGTGGGCACAGGGACAAAGAGAGAGATGGAGGTGGGCGGTGGGCTTTACGCTGTGATGTCATTTCATGGAAATCGTTATGTGTGGTGATGCTGCATCCTACAGAAGCATTGAACAGCACAGCCTACTACTGCCTAAATGAAAAGAGCACATGAACAAAAGCACAGATGAGTGTACCTGAGTAGGAAAACATGATGTTTTACCTCATCTTGAGGATATAATTTGAAAACTGAGTGGATCAACAGTTTTTCCATTCTATTTTGTTTGTTTGTTCTTCCGCCTAAAAATCACATGCGGAGTTGACATAAGCTGTGTGCAAGATGATGGAACAAAATGCAGTTTAATAAAAGCTCGGTCTTCAGTGTTGCCGCTGACACGATACAAGTCATCATGTCTTTTGTTACCGGAGATGAAAATCATATTTGAATATGACCGCTGTGGAGCTGAGAGGACACTTATTCTTCATTCTTCATCTTATTTTGGAAATTAAACACATAGCGACATCTGGTGGTAATATGGGTAAAATATTTTAAAGGACTCCATTTTGTGGACATTGAAATGTCATTAACTGCTTAATAAAACTTGAATTCCAAATGAAGTGTTTGTCATTTGACCTTGTTAATGGATGCAATAAGTAGTGGGCTGGATTATAATTTAGTGAATCACTGAAATATTCCTGCAGACAAGCACATGGAGGGCACATTCACGCAGTCAACAGTTACAGAAGATGTAATGAAAAAAGCAAAAGGATAAGTGTTGAAGTTTTGCTTCTTATGTCAGTGTTTGTATGTCAATATTTAAATTCACATTTCATCAGTTTAGGGTCACGGTCTTTGTCACCTAAAGGCCCTGAAAACTTTTATATTTATAGTTTTAATATTTATAGTTTTTTTTCTGAATTAAACAGTTATTCTAGAAAGTGCTATTTCAGTTTGCCAAACTGAATGTGTGTTCTCTGCTTTACACTTTGCAGTTTGTAATTTTATAACACACACTTTGCAAACCTTGAAACACAACTGACTGCTTTAAACAGTTTGCAATTCAATAACACACTTGTATCAAAACTATAAACATTACTATATTTTGCACCACTATGTTTCCAATTGGCATTCCACATTGACACATGTGAAAACACTTAATTATTAGTTTACATACCATTCAGAGCCTGAGCACTACACGTACTGTAAATAGGCCAGCGGTAAACATTTGGTTTGGGTAACAATGGAGGCTTTAGAGGGGTGAGAATAAGAGGAGGAAGAGGAGGACATAGACAAGGAGGTGAAGAAAGAACAGGAGGAGAGGATGAAATAAAGTGGGGGTAGAAGAAATGGACCAGGAAGAGGAAGAGGTAGGGGAGTCAGGAACATAACTGATGAAATGGTTATTTTGAAATGAGTACTGGGTTAGTAATATGTACTGTAATGACAAGGATCTGTCACCACTGAAAAAACAAACGTTTTTTTCACACAATTGCAAGAAAACCCGTATTTTGTGGAACAGGTCGATTGTTCACCCCAGAGCCGGAGACCCACATTGTAAATATGGTCATTGCATCATACTGGCAGATAACAGAAAACATCCAACAGAGTCTCTCTGCGTTGGATGAAGCCGGCAGCCACTGTACAGAGTCCATTTCAAAATAAACTTTATTTGTGTAAAACAAGTGAGGAACACACATCCATACTTCACACATTTGGACACCCATGTGTATGTGGGTTTTACTGTAGTACATGCATGACAAAACTTGAAACACACAGAAAACGCCACAAATGTTCATTCATACTATCAGTGCGTAGTTGCTGCTTCGTGTGTGTTAGGGTTTGTCAGTAGGACTCAGATGCAAGACTCAGCACACGGAGGCAGGAGAGATAAGGAGTAACTTAGTTTAATGACAAATACTTAAAGGTGCAGGGGAGAGGGCAAGGGGACTGTTCAGGGCAGGTCCAGTGAGGGGAAATCCAGTTGGGTGGGGGGAATCTAGAATCCAGACTGAGCAGGAGTGGAGTGAAGACGGGAGTCAGTTTCCAGCGGGCAGCCACAAAAACAGTGTTGGGCAAGGTTCAGTGACGGCCTGACGGCGCAGTTTTAGACTACAATCTGGCAATGAGTTGCAGGGATGACCGGGTATATATAGGTGGGCTAGATGAGATGATGAAGAGCAGCTGGGGCTCGACTCCTGTGCAACTGGCAATCAGACAGACACATACACACACAAGGAGGGGGGAAGAGAGACTCACAGGGCTGCAGACTTAACAGTGTGCTTACATTTGTGACATTTGTGTGTACTGCATTGATGCGAAAACACAACTCTTAAAAGACTTTGAAGACTTTTACAAGAATTGTTTGCTTTTGCAAGAGATGTGTGGATTGTTTTGGGGTTTTTTTGTTGTAAGGTTTTGTGGTTAGTGTGTAGTTTTGCAGAAATAGCCTATAGTTTAAAAAATAGAATGCTCACACAAGTATGTGACTGGATTGCATTTTCATTTTTACCTAAATAACACATACATTTGTGGTATGGTTTGTAATGTTATTGTAGAATTACATTTTCTTTTTCAAGTTTGCATGATAATTTGAAATTAGTCCTCTATACAGTTCCATAATCTTTAATGTGAAATAACCAAAACTGTTCTAACTTTGTCAAAAAATATCGTCTTCATGTAGTACCCCATTACTTATACTAATTTATACTACATTTTTGACATACTTTGCAGCATCCTTCAGTGGGGGAAAAAAAGCATAAATTAATTTAATAAAAATGACACACATGATAACAGAAACTTCTCCATGAAACTGAGTTTAATAGATTGTTAAAAATACTGTAAGGCTATGATGCCATTTTAGCAAACATTGACAAGGACGGACCACCGTCATGTGGTCCGGAGAAGCCCAGTACAACAGGTAAATGTCACTGGGTTATTACAGATGGACATACAGTGAGCACACATACACTGACATTTGCAAAATCAAACACACATTGACAAATGTGTCTTGTGTTCAAACTCTTACATTTACACATGTACTGTACACACAAACACACATATATGCATCCACCCCACCCAAAACGGTGGCAATAAACAGAGATTTAGCTGAAAACATAGCAGTGTTCTCTTAAAAAAACCATGCATAGCTTAGTACATGGATGTGTTGTTCAAAAACAAAGTTATTGTTTTGCACACTTTGATCTCATGGTTTGTCAAAAATCTCCAACATGATTACATCAAGTTCTTTTATTTAACCATTATTAACAATCATGTAAACTCATTGGACTATTTTGTTTTACAATAGCCTCCTATTATATTTTGCACATGTAGAAAGTTACATTCTGAACCAAGATAGGCTCCATAACAAAGGAAATAAATACTGAAATGGCAAAAACACAATATAAAGTTACTGTTTTGAAATGGACTGAAGGCCAGTCTTGGCCCAACTTTTCGGATATAAAAACAAATTAAAACACCTGCCTAATATTGGCATCCTGCTATCGTGTTGCAGTAATCACTGAAATACTTATTTCCTAATAAAAGTGTCTTACACATGAGTACAAAACACACACGATACTCAAAATAATAACATAAAAATGACAATAACTGCCTCCAAATGGATTTGTAACAATAAAACAAAGAATGATTTAGCCATTTAGTCAGATTCCCTTATTCAAGCTTATTTTCCAATAGGACAACACGCTGAAAACACATGCGTATAACCTCAAATGATTAGACTCACAAGACATTTAAAGTTGGAACATATGAAAATAACGAAATGGCCAGTTTCACGGTGCTTCTTCTTCTGTCCTTTGGTTACTGGGGTGACACCTTGCTAGAAATATCTTAACATTTTATTCCCTTCACGCAATTAGCACATAGTACTGCTGTGTACATTACCACGGGTGTTCTTCCAAACCTCAAGCGACTAACATGTAAAATTTTAAAGTGCCAATGAGCTGAAGCAAACAGGAAGCACAGGCAGACTCGCCTCACACAGCAGACAAGGGTTTAACTTTAAAATGTCCGAGCAGGCGCGAGTGCACGCACACACACACACACACACACACACACACACACACACACACACACACACACACACAGGGACGAGGATACAGAATTTCCCCATGCAGGCTAATGCTAACCTACACTACAGTAAGCAAATAGGGTTTGGTGTCATTAATATTAATCCAACCTTCTCGAGCAGTGTTTCATCCTACAGCTTTTCCTGAATAAAAGCACATTTGATTTACCACTAGTGCGTGCAAGCTGCTTTTCCAATAATCAGACAATACAGTGGAGTAATCAGCCTCAGAAACACATTCAAATAACTGAACTATTCTTTATACATTTTGACTTGTAGGTATTATATTTTGACACCTAGCTCCGGTGGTAAAGATAATGAAAATGACCAACACAGACTGCAGTGAATCCCCCCACACACCTGATGCTCACACACGTACAGACATGTGGTTTACAAATGTAAAAGTCTTATGTGTGTAATATAAAATATACTCCAGTTAAACTCAAAAATTCAATTTAATGCTTCAAGCACCTTTCCCTTTTATCTTTTACATCTAAACCCTTTTTAACATTTGGGAGACGTCTACGCACATTACCTGATCAAAATAACACTTTCAGTCGAGTTGACTTGGCCTTTTTCCTCTGCGCACCAGCTTTTCCAACATGCGACCCCGCAGAAGGGAACACTTGGACCCTTGGACGTAATTCTTTAAGTCAGCGTAAACCTCATCTTAACTATTTCAAAATTCATAAAGAATAAACTGTACAAAACATGGACTAAAAATAATTTTTTTTTTTTTTACAAAGTAGTCAACTACTCAGGCATTAAGAACAATCAGTAATATCAAATTAAAATCTTCCAGAATGGCATGCAAGGGCCAGTGGGCGGCCCTGAAGTTGACACAACAGTCTGTGGTGATTTTTTATTTATTTTTTTCAATCATGGGAGGTTGTGACCTGCCAGACGATGAGGTGGCTCTGCTCGCCCTTTGTAGGTGCAGACTGCTGGCTGCCTGTAGGCCCTGATAAACCGTCCAACTCACCGCCTTCATCACCTGGGGAGGAAGACAACGAGTCAACAAACAGCGTACCAGGTGGGTCACAGTGAAGACACTGGGCCTATTTGCACCAGTTTTTATAGTCAGACAGCATTATTATAGTAAAACAGATATTGCACAGAATCTTTATTGTCCACAAATGTAGAAATTATTCTTTGGCAACTTATTATATTTGGTATGAAAGACTTTTTGTAAATGTTCTTAGTTGCTGAGGCTGCTGTACAGCACCTTCCAGAGGGCTATTTAATAAATTCAATATATATAATTGCTTGTCACTAATGGAAAACTTGAACGCTACTTGTTGGCTCCGCCTTAGTGAATACATTTTGCATGACCTCTGTTTTTTTTTGTTAATGGTGCCAGTGTTGTGGTATACTCACCCATTCTGAAGTCAATGTAGCCTTCGCCACCACTCATGACCAGGTAGGTTTTGGGCTCAGAGGTCGCTGTGTCAGAGGATTCAGATGGTGGGTCATCTGAGCCTGAATCTGCACTGCCAGGAGGGGGCATTGCCTGACCTGTGACAAAAAATTTAATGACCAGACATGTTTTTGTTTACAAAGAAACCTTTCATCAACTTATAATTACAATTAATTGACATTCACAAAATGGACCATGGCATTTTTTTTCTAATAGAATAGTTGTTGTAGCTCTACTACTGTCATAAATATAAATGGTGCAGATGCCTGTTTGCTTGTGATATCTTCAGGTGTGAAATAATACTAACATGGATTGATAGCTTCTCATTTTATAGCACTCACTGTTTCTGACACCTGATACCACAGTTTTCCTGCATTTTGTCGCTTACCTGGCACGGTGACAAAGAACTTGACAGCATCTCGATGTCCGTGGAAACACAGCTGGGCGTGGGCCATTGAGCAGTATGGCACAAAGCTGCCTGGCATGGCGCCGTCTGAACTGTCATCACCGTAAACTCGTACAGCACTGCCGGGCCGATTTGGCACTGTTCCCGTTGTCTTGTTGGCTTCAGAATAAGACAGAACCTTTTTTTTTATAAAAGCTAATGTACTACTAATGTAAAAATATGGACATTGTCTTGGGTTTGAACACAAATGTCTCATTTCATTTGTCTATTTTGCTGTGCTGTTTTAAAGCAGGGAAGACAGAGACTTTAAAACAAGTATTGTGAGAAAAATTATCAAGAAAGAAGCAGATGAAAGAATAAGAGATGAGAAACAAACACATTTACAAAACAGGCCAGCTGTGGGTAAAGGAGACTGTAAACAAGTTTAACAAGCTGAGAGCAGGAAATGTATAAAAAAATCATTGTTAATGCTTGTTATTGTTTTTTAACCATCCAGAAAACTATACAAAGCAGGGTTATGAACAGAGACAACGTACACACAGTCTCCCAGACAAATGAGGGTTCTATGCATCCGACCATCAAGTAAAAAAACAAAATGAAATCAAAAGGGAATGTTCGGGAGATTGTTGCATGGGGTAAGCCTGACTGGGTTGTGTGATACCTTCAGACAGCGGGATGGAGATGATGACGCCGTTTCCTGTCCCCACCCACAGTCGGCTGCAGGACACCGTCAGAGCTGTAATTCTCACAAACGAGAAGCCCAGCTTACCCGTACCTGCAACACACACAGAACACACACACTTTAATACTGTTTCAATACATATGCGAAACATCTGGAAGAAGGAGTTCAGTATCTACCCAAAATATATAGATGCTGCTCTCAAAATGTCAGGCTCATGAACATATACATGTACAGAAGCTATACACTATAAATACTCTATGTATGTCACCTTAAACAGCATTTAATCTGCTTTTATACAGCAACTCTAGCTGGTACTCCTGATTATTTTCTAAAATGTAAAAATATTGTAGTCAGGTGAAAGTCAGAGAAGAGATAATGACTTCTGAGAGAAGTGGCTGGTTGGTATACAGAGGAAAGCATGTATACCCAACATCTTGCTGACGTAGGGCTCGATGTCCACATCCTGGAGGTGCTGGTAGGTGTGGGCGTGAAACAAGCGTAGAGTTGAATCCAGTCGGATGGACACCCAGATGCCGTCTCCGACCCAGGCCAGCTGCCGCACCTGACTCTCCTTGCGAGGATGAGCATCAAACGACTTCTGCTGAGACGCGACGAGTTGAGATCATGTGATGTTAGAGTATTGTGGAAATGTTAAATGTAGGATTTTCAAACGTTTGAGATAAAGGTACGGTTGTAGCATTATAACTGCATTCAAGTAAGGTTGAATAGGTTGTGGTTGACTGGAAAGGAAAAGTCATTTAGGAGACAGCTGTACCTCTATCCTCATGGCTTTAGGCTGGATGACGTAGATCTTGTTCCTGTAGCCGCACCACACCTTGTCATGCACTACAGTCATACAGCGGATAGAGTGGTGGGGCCGGCCCAGATCCAACAGGTGGTAGTTGGTTAAATCCCACTGACCGTCTGCTTTGGAGAAACAAAGACACTTGAGAACTGTGGATCTCTGTGGCAGAAAATGGCCATCAGAGGTCAAAATGCACCCAAGAGTGTAGATACTATAAAAAAGTCTTTAATTTTAAATAACTTCTCCTGATTTTCACACTTACCAATGCCTCTGTGGAAAATTGCTAAAGTCCCATCAGCCAAAGCCACCAGCACTCTCCCTTTAACGTGCCTGTAACAAGAGGTTAGCCACTTTTTTTTTGAATATTTTTTCTTTCTAGTAGGTATAAATGTGCGTTTGGTGTGTGTCCTTGAATAACTAATTACACAACCGACTTTGTACTCACACTATGCCAAGGATGGAGTCCTTCAGCTTTATGGCATGGAGACACTTCCTCCATCGAGCCACAGACGAGTGGACATACAGACTGGTGAGGGAGAGACAGAGAGATGAAGGAAGGCTGATCAGGGTGCAGTACTGGCTTATTCAGAGTAGATTTCAAACTAAATGAGAACTCTCACACCAGTGAGACCGCCAAATGACTTAAAGCTAAATCATTATCAGTAAAATGTGTACCAAAAGTTGCACTTTCATCACCTCTCTTTTTATCATTTTATTTGTTGTGCCAGCACCACCCTTTATTACATAAGGCTTATGTGTTGCTGCTGCACTGAAAGCACCCTCTAGTGGCTGTTGTCCTGCTCACCATCCGTTCTGAGCTCCCAGCCACATGGTGGGGAGGGCGCTGCTCATCCTCAGGACTTCCCCCTCCGATGGGTCTGAGTCTTCTGGCAAGGAAGTCAGACCATCCTGCCAAGGTTCCCTGCATCACAGAAGGCAGAATATTCAACAGTTGTGTGTTGTCAACATTTATTAACATTTCCTTTGTAAGATAAATATCCAGATACTCTCATTTTAGACAGACATTTTGTTTTGTATATATAACAGCACACGATTTTTCAGAAGACTTACGAAGTGAAGATCTAGAATATTGTTGCTCACCTTTGTGTGTCTGCAGGAGAGGAGTCAGTGGGTCCCACCCCCAGCGGATCAGTGAACACGTGCTCAGTGTAGATTCCTGGCTGGTTTTGATCCGCTCCCTGGTCCTCCTCCCCTTCTTCGCCCACACCAGCGTTAGCCTCCGTCGCTTCGGTTGCCTCTTCCGCCGTGGGAATGCCATCTTCTGCTGGACTGGTCTCTCTGGACAGCTCAACTGTGGGCATTGTGGATCACAGGGCTAAATGAGTGATACAGGAAATGGTGGGATTTCCTACACAGCAATATACAGTAACTGTGCAAGGAAATGGGTAGATTGTCCCTGATCACTGGGGTTGGAAGGAAGTATCTAACTGAAGGTAAGATTGAGCACGAGAGCAACAGGCAGTCCCAGCAGCATCCTGTTTAAAACTGATTCGACACACTTATAATTATTATGGAAATCAAAGTAATTCTAATGATAGATTTGAAATGTCTCTTTTGCTCTTTATTATTTGTCACTTTGTTGTAAACTCTGTCCCTTCATCCAAGTTGGAATACTGTAGGAAAGTAAATTACATTTTTCGCGCAAGCTGATTGCCAGCTTCGTGATACCAGAAACAAGAGACCTGAGTTAAGTCCAAAGAGCTAGCTAACTCACAAATTTCACTCTGTGATCCAACCCCCGGATGGACCCTTAAGCTGTTGCTAGAAGCCCTCTTTGTGTTCAATGCAAACAGTGTGGCAGTAAAACAAATAAGGACATATTCTATCAAAGCATTTTCTCAGCAGAGAACTACCTGAGCCAGAGTAGCCGCTGTGCTCAGCCGGCTGATCAGTGACACCTGAGCTGGCTGTCTGGGGGATGGCGGTGGTCCCCTCTGCTGCCGTCGCACCATCGCTGCCTGCAGAGCCCACACTGGCCACACTGCCAGCCAGTGAAGCCCTGTCACCTTGGCTAGCCTCCAGGTCTTGAGGTACCTCTTCGCCTGCCGGATAATCAGTCTCCAACACACCTTACAAAACAACAAAAAACACTCAAAATTCAGTGCTTCAAGAATAGAACAGAAATGTATGGATGACAAAGACAAAGAAACCCAACCCACACAAACAAAAACTGTGAGCACTCAGCCTACCTGGCACACTGGCAATGCAGACAACGTGGGTGTTGCAGGCGTAGAAGCTGTCAAGTAGGTCAGAGGGCTGACTGGCATCCAGCACCATAACCTTGGTGGAGGAGTGGGTGCTGGTGCACACCCACACCCTACTGGATGTTTCGTCCTGAAGTACCAACTCCTTCTCCTGCTCTGCTTTCTCCTGATCCTGATGGACAACACAAAATCAACTAACAGTCTCCACAGAATTTAAGCCAAAGAACTTTCTGAACTCACTAAACTTAAAAAGTGCTGTCCAGGTCTAAGCATTATAATTATACAAACAACATGGCAGGATAACCACGGCCTCTTCCTTACATTACTTACTCTTACCTTACTCTCTTGCTCCATCTGGTCCAGGCTATTCTGAGAGCCCTTCGTCTGCTTAGTGAGCTCTGATGTGGGTAATGTCCTCCCTCCAGACAGGTTGACCCCTGCTGCACACCACAGCTGGGGAATAGAGAGAGAACAGGTTATAAATATCACATTTTCTTCAAAGTCTAAGAAAATGTACAATTAGGTAGATGGTATGCTGCTTATATTCAAGTGTTGTCTAGTTGTTGACTCACGTACCTTCATAGAAGCATCTTTCTGATCCAGAGGTCTCAAGTATAC
Organism: Micropterus dolomieu; assembly: GCF_021292245.1. NCBI lineage: Eukaryota > Metazoa > Chordata > Actinopteri > Centrarchiformes > Centrarchidae > Micropterus > Micropterus dolomieu. The sequence continues at coordinate 14,973,883 of NC_060151.1, forward strand.
TGGCACAGGTAAGTTCATTTTGTTCTCCACCTGTCCACCATTTGCTACCTGTTGGGGTGGACACAGGCTTTAAAGATACATCTACAAATGGGCAACACAATCAACACTTTCTGAAGTCAACATCTCTCTGTAACATTCTGCACACGGATACCATCTGCAGTAGCAGCAGGGTCTACAGACAACATCTGAGCTGCTGTGAAAGGTTCTTTAGAAGGTCAACATCACTTTGACTCAACCATTGCAAAACATTAAAATTGCACAAATGCAAAATTGCTTAGATTTCAGTGTTTTTCTAATCATGCTTAATGTGCTGTTTTATGTGCTTTGTTACACTATCACATTGGACAAAGTAAGTGTTTTTAATTAAAAATCTTTTTACAGTTACTAGGGTTTAAAAATATTGCACAAAGGAACTGCTAATAGCTAATTCAGCATTATTGTAAAAGGTACCAAAACGTAAACAAATATCACTGAATCCTTAGCAACATTAACTTCCTGTTTATATCCCCAGAAGCATCATGGGAACTATAGTTCCAACACTTAGAGGTACAGGTGTCTCAATTTTGTCTGAGTGTGGGGCCACTGTGGCAGATTTTGACTTTCCCCTGGTCTATGTGCAGTGCATTAGAAAATAAATCCCATTTTCTCACAATAACACAGAGCTCATATAGCCACAGTGGAATTTTATGACAGCTACATTAATATGTAAACTAAAACGATACAAAATATTTAGGCATTCCCAGAATGTCAACAACTGCACCTGAACATTTACAATGTTCATTTTCACATTATATCACTGGTACCTTGACTCTGTCTAATCTTATGAAGTCTGTCTAATCTTATGAAGTTGGGCTCCATCTGGTGGATATTTGAAATATTTTCTTTAAAATTGTGTGTAAATTGTTTTATAGTCACCGATGTAATGAAACTTGATCCCTATATTCACACCTTCATTTCCTTGTATTTGCTGGGCAGGCTCCAGCCGTGTGCAGTGACTCGTCCATCCTCCTTCTGCATGTGGGCCTTCACCTGTCTGTACTGGGCTCTCTTCAGCTCTCTACGTGAGGGCGAACTGCACTGGTCCTTTCTACAAGAAGAGCAAAGAGAGAGTAATGTGATCAGCTTACAGATACATTATATACATGTACATTATTGCATGCCACAAATAGCATTCCAATTTATCCAATAACATTCAAGATATATTTGGGATGAGTCACGATGGACATCAAACCCAGATGGATTGTACTGTAATGTTGACATTATTTTAGAAAAATAAATACATAATAATTTTAACATGTACCTTTTTCACATCCTTCACCATGTTAATCTTGATAAAATACACCAAACTCACAGGCACTCCATTACTCACTCTTCATTGAGGAAGTCGAAAGTCTTGGACTTCTCTGTAGGGAATTGGGAGAAGGTGCTACTCCTCTTCACAAGGCTGCCCGGGGCGTTGTACTTCACGTTGGACTGGGACTCCACCTTCTTTATAGCAGGGGCACTTGAGGAGGGGCTAAACAGTCTGCTGAAGCTGCAGGTGGCGAAGTTACAGAAAGCCAAAGGGGAAACAGACCAGACAGGAGTGCAGGGAAAAAGCAAGGTACGGGGTCACCAACCAAGGAACCACCACCAACATTTACAGTGACGTAAAGCATGCTGGGAGCTGAGCACTTCCTATCACATTTAACTGGGACTGGATATTGAACAACAGTACTAATAAAGTATCAACAATATCTTAAGTTTCAAGTTAGATAGTTTTACACTTTTACAAGGTAGTATGTTGCATGGGTGTTAAGAATGATGTGTCATTGCCCCCAGTGTAAAAAAACAAAAACACAACAATACCCAGGCAAAGTCTATCTGCGTAAAAGTTGTATACATCCTTGTATAAATAATGCATAATTAAACCATTTAGTATGTGTGAATAAAGGTTTGAATAAACAGATTAAAATCACAGTTCAAAAAAGAAAATACTATATGTTAATGTCTAACTCATTATTTCAGAATGGTGGTTCAATCACACTTTCCATTTCAACAATATAATAGAATCGTCCATGCAGAAAAGATGGGGAAAACATTGTTAAAATATTTACATATTCCAGGTCCATCCAGTGATTTTGTGTTGACATTTCCCAACACGGAGTTTTGTGCTAAAGCTTTGTACGAGCTTACTGCTTAATTCTTTTGCTCAATATTTTCATGACGTCTAATAAAATAAGCCCGATAAAACAAAGATAACACTTCTACTAAATCTGTTAAGATTCCTTTAAACAAAAAAGCATACTGATCTGTAAGTACAGTCTGACTTGAGACAGAACGTGTACATGTATTTAGGCTCCATCCCTCATTAGCTCCCTAAGAGCAGACAGAGTAGGAAAACATCAAAAAAGGCACACAGCAGGCAGGAGACAGGAAAGCCCGGGGGCACAAGGAGAATCATGTCTGAGCAGTTTGTGATAACAACAACTGACGCACTGCACAGAGAGAAAATATCACGGATAAAAACACATCAAAGTTGGATCCATTTGAAATGGAGGAGCACTTCTGTGTCAGTGGTGGGAAAGAGAAGTGGTCTGGCTGGGGGAAGGTTTATTAAACCATCTTTACCTAATTCTGCCAATTCAATAGCACATCCCGGGAAAGATGAGAAAAAAAACAAATGTATTTGAACATTTGAGAGAAAATGTGGCAGTAGGTAATTTATAGGAATATATTCATCGACGCCAACAGGCCGTCAAAACTAAAGCCCTGACAAAAGGTTGTTTTTATTACAAAAGAAACATTTGGGAGTACTTACAACTGCCAGATGCTGGATTTCTTTTTTTCTGCGAGTGTTGGATTTTCTCTCGAGGCCCTAAGGAGGAGGACAAGATGATGTTGCGGATGTCCTACTGCTTCTTACATTTAGATTGATGAGTGAAACACTAAGAAGTTATCATGGACGGAGGTGGTCTCCATGCTCTGCTACTGAAAAACGTTATCATGTTGCACGAGTGATTGTGACAGCAGCAATACCATCTAACTCCAATTCAGAAAATATTATACTCATGTTATGTCATTGTATCATTTTTGCCAAGTAATGCTTTTACTGCACACCAACAAGATTTCCTCTTTAAGATAGGAAAACAGCAGACATCATTCTCACAGCACAATTTGAAACTGGGACTGAGTTTGTATCTGGTAAATACTGTATTAAGACTACAGCATGGTGTGGTCATTTTCAATACTAACCTTAATGTAAACACAAACATGATTATGTACACGTGTAAATTTGCCACCCTTTCTTATGTACCTGATCATCTCTGTCCACCGCACAGCTTCCTGCAGCTCCATCAGTCTCTCTTTGTACTGGTTCCTTTCCATCAGCACTCTGGCCATTTCCACTCTGGTGAAGCGCTTCCTCTGGGCTGTAGGTACGTCACTCTGCCGTAGCACACAATTAAACCCGCACATGACCACACAGAAATACATTTATTGTTATGGGGATGAGCTGCATCTTGACAGAGACAGGACAAACATGGTATATTTATGTTTTTCCATGCATTTACCAATTACTGCATACATTTATAGACAATACTAACAAATCGGACAACAACAAACATGTTATATACTATATGTGTAGATATATCTGCAATCGCAGACATTGTTGGTAAAGACTCACATCTTCTTCATCTTTAGTTTTATGTTTCACTTCCTCCACCTCAAGTCGTACTCTGGAAAAGACCATGTATTACACTCGCAAGACATACAGGAAATACATTTTAATAAAATATATATAAGCAGGGTAGTGTTAAAACAATACCTGCTACCTGCTATGACTTACTTTTTGAGTTCCTCCTCCAGCTCTCTGGTCTTGTCCTCCAGCTTGGTCTTGGCCTGCAGCAAAGCCTCCAGCTCTCCCTGCAACATCTCATTCTCACAGGTCAACTCGTCTACCTTCAAGATCAAGTCTTTATTCACCACGTTCAGAGCATTCCTGGAGAGCACATTTTAGCATACTTAAAACACTCTTAGCACAATTTGACTGGGACAAAGGATTAAGAAGTGGTGGATATCATATATCCAAGTCATGACACAAAAAAAACATTAAGTTTTGTACTTACTTTGTCTCAAGCAGCTGTGAATTCTCCTGAATGAGATTTTCAACTTCCCGGCCCATACCTAAACAGAAGCGACGATGAAATTAGAATTACATTTTTTTTTAAATGACAACAAGCTGCAGCGGTGACTACATAAGCACTACAGATGGTTAAGATTCAACACTATAGATTATTCTCAATAATGTTAAAATCCAACAAAGCACTACGTAAGACATGAAATATCTGTTAGTGAGATATTTGTTACTGTAGGTTTCACAGTACAAGAAACTGCCACAACACATAAACGCACAGCACATGTCACATGACTGACAGGAGAAGGATGGATAGAGTGGGTGGGGTCTTACCAATCAAACTAAGGTCTGAGAAAACCATGCAATCCAAGTCAGGCGGAAAGAACAAGGCAGAGAGAGAGAGAGAAAGAAATGCGGATATAGTTTGAGACAGTGGAATGACCATAAATGATGAAGGAGCCAGAGCTAAACGTGTAGTTGTTGACTCCACAAGCAAAAGGCGCTGTTGGGTCTCTAAAGCTAGTTAGAAACGGCAATCGCAGCGGTACAGAGAAGGAAAACAGGAAAATACACGGGCAAAAAAATAATAAATTTAAGCTGTAAAAAGAATAGTTAGGCCAACAAAGGAAGCATTGGACTCCATCATTCATGCACCAAACTTAGTCAAAAGTAGTCAAAAGTCAACTGTTTTCAAACTTAACGAAGAACAATCTGTGAGCTAAAATGATGGCGGAAATGAGAGTGACTTATGGGTAGAGATCAAAAGGACATTATTGAAGAATGCTTAGCTAAGGAAAGGTTTGAGGTCATACACACCAGAGTACTCCACTGGGATTATGGACAAAAGCCAGAGGATGAGACACGGGAGAGAGAGAGGTGATGTTAACATGGGTAGATGGCTAAACAGCTGGACCAAAGCAAGTGGTATAGCATTGCAGCAAACAGCAGGTGTTGGGAGTTACAAGGAATCTAAAAGTAGTTGTATCAGTATTACAACAGCTGCTACTCAAACACAGTAGTAAAGTATATCAGTATAAAAGCGATTACAGATGTAAACAAATATATAAAAAAATTTGTATGCAATACGTTTCACTGATACTGATACACATTGTGCTCCACAGAGTCTATTGTTCTCTAAATCAGTACACCTCAAAGTGACCTCTTAAGTGTGTTTTTATGCCATGGCCAAGTGAATAAACTGGGGGGAAAAAAAGAAAGAAAGAACATGCATCCATCTATTTTTAAATGTTACATATCTTCATGTTAATATTATTGTTTGGGTTACCTGTAGTTTAATCAGCAGGGAACAATAAGGACTAAATCTAAAAAACAGAATCAGTAACTCTCATTTTATATTTATATTTATTTACTTTCTCAAATTCAAAAGGTTTCGCTCTGTGATAGGTGGTCCCTCTATAACTGAAAGAAGCTTAATTCTCAAATGACATCATAACTAACCAATCACATTTAACCTCTGAGAGGGAGGTATCGTTTATTTATAAAGTGACGATTTTTACCAAGTAGAAAGCTGATAATAAGAGGGGCTTCTACAACTGAAGTAAGTGGTTATTGATGGTTTTGTTAGTGTCCTTAAGTTGCTTTCTGCTTCTTATTTTTTTTGCTTGTTAGTTACTTTGTGGTCTGTAGGATTTTATTAGACATCTACCAGCCAATTACAAACAAGTATTTTCCATGGCCATGGTCACAAATAACATGTATATGCTTATTTAATATTCACACAACATGCAAATCTCTGGAAACTGAGCTTGTACAGAACTAGTGTGTATTCTAAATACTAAAGTTCCAGGGAAAGTGTCAGTAGGGTTTTTCAGCTAAACAATCATTCAGTCAGTTCATTATTGAAAAGGAGACAATTGATACAGACTTTTCCAACATGATGTAGATGAAATGTATTCACAGGATCTGACAGGATTCCTGCTACATTATTCCATTTCTGTGCTGCATTGTTCCAATGAAGATGACGTTTTTACTCACCCAGCAGGTCGGCCCCTTCATCAACATCCCCTATGAGTCCGGTGCCTGCAGATGACAGCTCTTCAAACAGAGAGTCTGTATTGCGGTCAAATGCCATGTTCTCAATGCCTTTAGTAGGGGTGCTAGAAGAGTAATCACAACAGGAGGTTGATGTGTTGTTACCTGTTGTGCTGATGTTACTACCTTTGTTTAAAACTGGCCTGACAAGCATGTTTTTCGTACTACCTGCAGGGTTTGTATCCAATGAGATCCATGACCAGCTCAGGGGTGGACTCTATGATGTCCTGCACATCTGAGTTGTCCTCATTTTCAGGCAAACCTGCATAAGACAGCATGTGCCAAAATACCAAAAAGAGGAAAGGGTGCTGTGTGTGAGGATAAATCTAGAACATTTTGCATCAAATAGGACTTTTTTAGATTCAAAAAATGTATGCCAAACCCTTTCCCCCACAAAAAAGGAGAAATGCACAAAGACCAACAAGTTTAATACATGACTAATGAATGTGATTCTATGAACTAGTGCTGTTTTACTGATGTTTGACCCTACCCACTGATATGGATCTGGTTCCCGGTGCAGCCTGCACCTCCATGCTCTTACTATTCCCATCTTCCCTCTCCATGTCCGAGGCTGTGGTGGACATCGGAGTAGCTGACTTGGAGCCAGTGAAGTCCGACAGCTCATCCTGTAACGAAAGGGGGCTTACTTACAGCAATATTTAATAATAATTTTTTATTATTTGTTTATGTTATTTACACATAGCCATTGAAAGTCAAGGGTCAACATGACAGGGAGACTTTTAATGAACCAGTGCCGAAATGAAAAAACTAAAAACATACAGAACACATTCGGACCACAAAGAAAACTACAGCATAACACCACAGTTTGCGAGCTAACAGGACAACATGGTTGGGCAGGTTAAAAGTACTAATCACAAGCTAGAGAGTTCACTACACACGACACATGCACTATAACAGAAGACACGAGCTCTTACTTTGTGTAGAGCTAGAGCATCTTCATTGTCTCAAAGAGAAAATCTACCTCTAAATCCATTAACACAACAATTTAGAAGTTTTTTGGGAAAGTATAAATCCTGAAAACATCAGGGAATCTAAAAGAAATACTATGAATTAACACCAAAAAGGAAACAACCCTGAAACACTAAACGATGGATGTGGATGCATTGAGAACAGCTTTCAAATCACAGGGAAATGCACAGGGAAAACATGAGCAACACAGAGCTAGCACATAAAAACACACAAGGAAGTCCACGCACAGCTACACGGATTTGGGGGGTGGGGTGGGGGGCTTCACAGAAACTCAAATTAACCACAGCCACAGTGGGAGCTGCCATTCTACCACTAGAGCACAATACGACACAAACCCACATGATTCAAAAACTAAAAGCCGTTTAGAAGAAACTGAACAATGCAAATCTACTGGACATCAGATCTACACAACTACAGCATTAAAATACAGAATACTATTAAAATGTATGATGCTATTTTTATTGTACAATGAGTGATCAGAAATGTTACTGTTATGTTGAAGATATGCATAAGTGAAGCAAAACTACAAAGAAGCGTATGAAATAAAAAAAACTCATGCATTGTAGAGGCCAGATGCAACCACGCTGTTATTGATTTTAACAGATGAATAATTTACCAGTTCCATCTGTGACACACCTGATTGTTGTGTGCGCCTAGATTTTGAAAGAACCCAATGTAGCCTTCGTTACAGGACATGGTTGCATGTAGCACGATCTAGCACAGGTGGTCTGTAAAGTGAGGGTCTATAAATGCACAAAGTGAGAGGCGACGCCTTTGAAAAGATGAAACAGCATAGTGGAGGAGGCTACTGAAGGCCACACACACGCAAACACAAACACTGCGCTGTCTGCAGCCAATGCAGGCGTGCTGCCGCCGCTGGCACTTCCGCCAGCTGCCACTCATCCAACTACCTTGCAGTCGTCTGCCAGTGAATTCCCCCAAGAAGAGTCCTGCGCACTCTTACCCTCCATTTCCTTTGGGGGGTCGACAAAGTCCAACTGCTTGGGGGGGGAAGAGTAAGAATGAAGCTCACATGTGCAGAAGCAAAAATGCATACACCCCTAAGTGTGCATGTCTGTGTAATTAATGTGTGTGCGCGCACATGCTCTATTGCTTGCAGTCTAGACTAGACAGTCTGCACTGTGAGGTAACCACAACAGATTCATCTTCAATAAAGTTAATTCATCTTTCAAAATATCAAGTTCAGTAATCTTTTCCTGTATGTAATGTACCTGTAGTTTTTTATATAGATACAACTGTAGAGGAAACAATTAGTTTTGACAGACAGTAATCATTAGTCGCTGTCCTGACCAAATGGCGTCCTTAGACAAAATACCTTGGAAGTTGTACTTGGACTGGTAAGTAAATCTTAGGATTTGTAAAATTGCAGCCAAATGTTTGGTGTTTTCACTTAATAAAAGAAGTATTAATCAGTTAAGAAGTACTAATAGTGTTTTTCATCACTACCTAAAATTAAATATTATTCCCATGAATTGTACCAATTACATAGCTACTGTTTAAAACAGTACTCCACCAATTTAGTAATGTTCCCCTTTACATTTGTCAGGCTGATGGGACAGGATAGAAATTGATGCAACAGATCCAGAGATAACGTGTTTTATTCCACACCCTTATCCCATGCCTCAACTGCTGGCAATTTGGGTGTGTTGTGCTAGTAGCAGGTAATGTAGCCTTGAGCCGCCAGTTTTAAGCAGAGATGAGGAGTGGACTGCTGATAAGCTCACTTCTCTCCAACTCCACACTCCACTATTTTTCATTTTAAAACTTCAGCCCCAAATGATATTCCTCAGATTTTATGCCGGAGTCACCAAAGGGTTTGTGCAACTTTTTCACATACGCAGTAGTGCTCCCCTGACCTGTAAACAGAGTTTGATATGTAAAATCGGTGGAGTTCCCCTTAAATGGCATAGCTTTGTCACACTTTTACTGTTTTATTTACTTTATTTAATGAACTGTATGAAATTAATTGTTCTTTTGTAATTTATTTGTAGCTTTGGCAATATTTTTGTTTTACATTCATGCTAATAAAGCTGAATTGAATTGAATTGTCAAGGTCCATTTGAATGAAACAAAAAGTAATGATTTAGAAAATATAATTATTCCAGTTTAAAAGGCAATGGGATGGTCTTGCTTATATGACTCATATCGTGCATGGAGATAAGATCATGACTGGCATATGTTCTTAAACTGTTGTTCCTTTTCACTTGAAACGTCACACACTCCCATAAATAAATATGACATCTCCGTTAAACTCTAAGAGCGTGTCTGCATATCAAAGCCGCTCGTGTTCAAAAGCTCAACAATAACCGTCCCGTAGCACTGATTACGTAAGAACCAATCACATTCCAGCAAGCCCTTTTCTCCCTCAGTGACTGGCTGCGAGCCATACAGCGGCATCACTCCCATCATGCATCACGCCACAGAGCTGATGTCCCAGTTTTAACAAAAACGCAGCAGTGGGATGAATTAACATTGTCACCCTCCAGGTCCGAACTGCCACAGATAGCCCACGCAGCAAACACAGTTTTCAAGAGTACCAATCACTGTTAAAGAAAACAGCTTATTTTTAGCTGAGAAAACATAACCATTATAATGTCTATGTTAGAACAATGTTTTGTATTCCCAGTAGTATTTAAAGCAGTTTAACATGAATTGAAATGACTCAAAACACACTTCACATAATAAAATTCAACGTCATAATTTGCATCAAAAAGAAGAATTGCTGCTGCTGCTATTATAATATTCATGTGATACATTTAATGATCTCCCCTGACTGATGCACCACGGGAACAGACACGTTTGCATTTTCATCTATGGCTAAAGAGGAGGATGTCTGAAAACAGAGGTGGCCTTGTCAAATGCCTGCTAAGATTTGCCTACACGCTCGAGCCTCATCAAAGGCTCTCTATTTTTAAATAGATCCAAAGCCAAAACTACTGTCTTCTAGCACTGGCAGGAGGGCTGGAAATACTCAGCCAGGAAATGGGATTAAAGCCATCATATCATTCTGCATATTTTATGCATTTCTTTGGGCATGTTTGTATGCTGTTGACACTCATTTTGACCAAACAGCTAAAACAGTAAGAGTGTTCAGGTGTAAACCATTTAGTGGGACTAAATATATATAATATAAAATACTAAATATGTCTTAATCATTTAAGATTGTTGCTATTCAGACTGGACAATAACCAGATGCACAACTGACACTGATGAAATAAGGAGGAAACAATGAGGACACAGTCTCAAAGGCAAAAAATAAATTCTGTCTTGTGTTTTTGTGTCTGGACTATAAAGACATAACACTTGTTTCTCACCACGCTGCACTGCATGTCCGGCGTTCATTTCCATTGTAAACTCCCAATGTTAGTTAACAGGCTGATTTCATGTAGTCTGGACCAGACATGAGTTCATTCTCTGAAGAAAAATCACCCTGGAATCATGGAGTCATTATTTCCCACCAACACGACACATACCTTGAGGCTGGTATTGGACCGTGGTTGTGATGGGTCGGTAAACCTCCAGCCCTCTGTGCTCAGTGTCTCTGCCTTGGTCTGGGGGTCTGGGGTTAGCAGGGACACCCCACCAGACGATGGAAAGATCCCCAAAGAAAGAGGCCGCTCTCTCCTGGAGTGACAAGAAAAGACTGGTTCTCATCATGCTTTGTCAAAGGCAAATCATGGATCTTGTCTCAGTCCTTGTTGTTAACTGAAGTGTTTGCTGTGGCAGTGTTTTGATTTGCAGTTACTTGTTTTTACAGTTTCTAAGATAAACTACGCCATTTGAAGTTCACATAATCCTGTTCACAGGTTTGTCTATAGTGTTGTATGCCATGGAAAAATAGGGTTCTTCCTGAGGAGCCTCAGAAGTGTTTCTCATTCATATCACATTGGAGTTTTTTTATTAGTTTCTGATTTTGATTACCATTCTTGTTGACATTTAAATAGTAATTACGACTAGAAAATGTTTGAAATTTCTGATTTGTTGGTCTTGGCACTTGCTAATTCAAAAGGCCTCACATCTCTCACAAGTCTGTGTAATTAAACCCAAATGTAATGGAGATGTTGTATTGTCAATGCACAGTACTTCAGTCCTAACACGACGAACTCTGAATCACACAACCTTCTTGATAACTTGAAGGCTCAAAAGTCATTAACATGGGAATCTTTCCCATCTGTACCATCCATGCCATGTGACATGAGCACAGCATTTCTACAAACTTATCTGTAGTGGTCTTACCTGACTCGGCCGGCCGTGCTCGACTCTGAGGTCTCACTAATCTGCTGCATTTTGATCCTCTCTACGTGCTCCATATAATTATGGATCATCTGCAGAAGTCAAACCAAAGAGGAAGCTAGTCATGAACGTTGTTAATGCCTGTCTCGACAACAGTTTACTTTTCTTCCTTCCCCCTCCTCCTTACCTCTGTGTGTCGCTGATGGAGAGAGTTGTATTCCTTCTTGAGCTCCAATTCACGTTCTTCTAATCTGCCAACTAAAACAGAACACAACACTGCTCAGTTTGAGGTAGTCCAGGATCACATAGATAAAAATAATTTTAACAATTCAAAATCTAGCAGGCAGGATCAGGACCACAAAATCCTTACCAATAAAACACTACATATGCAGTGTTTCCCCTAGGATGGAGTTGTAGCAGTGGAGGTTAAGCAAAGTTTTGTCAGAATATGAAACCCCAACACAACATGTGTCAGCAGCATTGCTCTTGTGTCCATGAGCATGCGATGCACATTAGAATAGCTTGAAATTTCAGTGTTCTCCCATAGTTTTATGTGAGCTTTAGATGAATGTTTCCCCAAGAAAATTTTATGTTTCCAGTGACAAATATGAACAAATAGTTGGAAAAGCTAGAGCAGATAATAAAGATTTGGGGAAAGTAATTTGGTTGGTTATGATGCTCTCCACAGTGATTTTACATCTATGGCACAGCATGTTTTGGGCGTCACCCCCTAAAACCCTGTTAGTATGACCTCAGAATCATTATAGAGTGTTCATGTTTGCCTTTTGTGTCTTCATTTTACAGCTCTTGACATTTATCTGTTTAGATATCAATATAAAAAAATAGGCAACATGAAAAACCTCCTCCCTTCTGAGATGCATTTTATTTGCACATTAAAATCCAATAAGAAACGTCTCCTCATTAGCTTAAAAGGACTAGTTTGTATCACTTTTGCTTTGCTAACCTCAGCTCAGCTTTTCCAACAACCACTTTTCAGACTCATCTGAAAACTGAAAAATAATTTAATCAGTCTGTACAGGACAGAGCTTTAGGCAACACCTGTTTAGTCTAAGTTTGTATCTGATGTTCTCAACATTGGACAAGTAGGTAGTAATAAAATACAGCTACCAGTTACTTTCTATAAATTGAGCTAATCTTACATAGAGCCATAAAACGTAGCCTACTGTAATGTTATAAGCTTTCCTGCTCAGCGCCGCAGTCTGAAGGGGAGGGGAGATGTTAGCTAGCGCAAACCGGTGTTGTGCCGAATTCTGCCTGCCTGCCGAGAATTGCATGCACCTCACGGGTGGTAACGCTCATTTATGCTGAGAAAAGAAGTGGATGCAAATCTCGGCAGGTAGCCTACAAAATTTGATCTGCCGAATTATGCATCCACCTCTTTGGGTCCTTCTCAGACACTTTGCAGTGCTCATTGATCAAACAGCATTATCACCACATATATTTACTGAATGTCAAGGAATGGTACTTCTAGTGTAGTGTATTAAAATATTAAGACTCTAAACGTTCATAAAATATATACTTCCAATCATTTATCACCATTGATGAAGCCCACAAAGAATATTACAGCATTTAAAAGCATTATTTGGAGGTGCATGCAATTCTCGGCAATCAGGCAAAACCCGGCACAACACCAGCTTCACTTTTCCAGCAGGTGAGGAAACAACAGACAGACGTTTCTTGATCTTGAGAAGCTGACACGCTGTAACCGACACATACATTTACTGCCAGAATATTTTCTTCCGCTCGCGGTCACCGTCACTTTCTGCCGCTCGGACAATCAAACTCTCGCTACGCACGTCCCGAGCATATACAGTCTATGGTCCCCAGTGACAAAATTTGTAGCGCATAGTTTAATTATCGTGGGAAATTTTAGTAGTGGCGGTTATAATTCAGCAGCGGCGCTTCTGAATGCATATAGGGAAAACACTGATTTGTATATAAGATATTAACTGTATTAAGATTGGAAACATTGGGGAAACAGCTCTGTCCAAAGGTAATAAACTCCACCTCCCAGCATCTGTAATGCTCAGTAATTAACACTTTTTGTTTGTACAACCACCAAAGTTTCACAGGTATTACGTTCCATATTATTTCTTTCCTATTTATTTCCTTGTCTCCGCTGGTTGCAATTGCTCAGAGACAAGAAATAGTCCAGCATAACACCGCCTAAGACACCGCTTCACACTTTGATTCTGCAGATAAAACAAGATATAACCCCTGTATACAGTATATCAGATGGTGAGCTTTAGAGTTGCTAGTTTCCCTGGTTCCACTCTTGATGCTAACCTAAGTTACTTACTGCTGGCAGTAGCTTCACATTTACTGCACAACCATAAGAGTAGTATCAACCTTCTCGACTCTCCTCAAGGAAGCGAATAATAACATTTCACAAAATGTCAAACAACTTTTAGACCTTTATTGTACCACATTGTACTACAACCTTGTACATAGAGTGCATGTCCCTCTTACATTGTATTGCTCTAGCAGGCAGTACACTGGGACAAGGCAGAGGGTGTAATCTCACTCAAATGAGTTTTAAAGTGACAAAAACACCTAATCCCCTATTACCCTGTCAGCTCTATCTTAAGCCACGCAGAGAGTGACTGCGGTAGACAGTGTAAACCCTGGATGCTATCAATTACAGCAGCTAAAGCTTCTGCATGTTGTGTGACCATGTCTTGCCTATGTGTGTATTTTGACATCACCGTGGGAATTCATTCTGCTGTCATGAGTCATCGAATTCATGGAGACATGTAATGAACAGCTGAAGTGACAGCTGAAGATGAATGTGCAGCTGAATATTGAGGCATTTATATTGATGAAATTCCTAATTTATTTACCTAAAAAGCTGTTTAACCACTGACAAAACAAGACCTTTCTCTCTGTACTATCCAATCTAACATGATATGGAACACAAAACTGGGAAGTCTAGAGGGTGAGATGTGTGTCTGTGTAAAAATATTCATCATCAGATTGTTGGATGCCTTTTGCTCGTCCAATGCAGTATATCAAGCTGAGGCCCTTACAAAAAACATTATCCTAAAATAGAGAATTTATTTAAGAGGAAAGGGCATCACTGAGATTATAAATATCAGTCTGATGGTATTGTGAATGAATAGAAATGACCCTCAAATGTCCCTACTGGAAGTGAACAACAAAAAACAAAACTAAATGAGTTTTTCTCTTCAGTGCCAGGCAAGTGAAAATAAAGCCTACGCAAAAGTAGGAGAGTGGATTCCAAAATATGAGCTATACTGCTGCTGCTTCTATCATCTGCTACTAACTGTGGCCTTATTAACTCACTCTACAGTGGCTGTGGACTCTGTCCTAGATGCCTCAGGACACAATCATCTCAGGTGCTGCATATGCAGTAATGAATGAACGATTTACACTGGGAGTGGCAGAAAGGGTGGACTGAATACACTGACTATTTGTGTGGAGCACGTACACTAATTTTATCCAAACAGGGGAATGGTTAATTATGAAATTACAAAATAATTTCTCTGAGCTTCTTATTAAAATAAAATCCCTGAGCTTCTTATGTTTGCCTCGTTAATGCTTCTGCTAACAGTGAGATATGGAAGAATTTCATGTTGGCATTTTCTTCCCTCACACAGCTTTGTGTGAATGAGTGTTTCACTTTAACCAGCTGTGTTGCTTTGCCACGAGATACTGGAGCAGTTACTATGTGAATCCACTAGTTCCAACGAGATAGATGCAAAGAGCCAATCATCACTTTCCCTCCATTCCTTAATCCACCAATAAGATGGGGGGTAATGCACTGCCACATTAGGAGGATGGGAATAACAGAAATCCTATAATCCCATTACTGTTACTCCCGCAAAGAGGGAGAAAGAGAATGCGAATGTCTGAGGTTACACACACACACATACGTGTGTGTGTGTGTGTGTGTGTGCAGAGAGAGAAAGTAGCCATAACAAGCCGTGAGAGAGCCATCAAACAAGTAAGGTAGACTATATAGAGGGAGTAGAAAACGACAAGAGGAAGAAGGGACTGGCTTTATACATGGGAACAGACATATAAATAAAAATTCATGCTAAGACATAATCACATTTTCAATGAATGGATGTTTCTCCATAACACAATAAAGCACAGTGAGTGTGAGGAAAAAAATACATGGTGTAATGAATTATCACAGAACAGGTGTGTATGCGTGTAATTTTGTGCTTACTCTGGTCTACGTAGTTCTTGATCTTGAGCTCCAGTTGCCTGGAGTGGGACTCCATTCTGTCCACATGGTTCTGCAGGTCCTTCTTATCCTGTTCATGAGTGTCCTCAAACTCAATGAACTTCTACTCAAGGACACACACAAACACACACACACACACACACAGTTTGGTCAGACTCACAGGCACTTAAAGGTACTTAATCCAACACCCATCAAAACTGTTACTAATAGTCCGATGCTTTTTAAAGTAACAATCACAGTTTTTCTCATTTTCTAACAGTAATGTCTCACCATGGTTACTAAGATGCTGTATCTAAACATTAGTGTTGCAGCTTCTCAAATGAGAGGACGGACTGTTGGGTAAAAACAAGACATCTGAAGATGTTGCTTTGGAACTTGGAGTAGCATTTTTTTTAGACATTTCATAGAATCAATTAATAGATTAAAATGATAAGCATATTCAACAATACTGAAATTCAGTAGCTGCAGCCCTATACACACACGTACAGTGTGTTACATAATAGCAGAGACCACATGTGCCACTGTGACGGCATAACTTTCCACAACATGTACCATGACGATAAAAATATGTCTGAATGGGGATTAGAGGGACAGGATCTTGATTTTATTGGTTCATCCGGGAATTCCAGTTCCTTCCAGTTTCCTTCTAGGCGGAGACCACTGAGTGGGAAAGTGTACGTGTGTGTGTGTGTGTGTGTGTGTGTGTGTGTGTGTGTGTGTGTGTGTGTGTGTGTGTGTGTGTGTGTGTGTGTGTGTGTGTGTGTGTGTGTGTCAACCACATCCTGTCCAGATGAGTAAGCCAAGGTCTAATGTGGCCCTTCCTCTTCTGGACGCATGAGTTTTACTCTACACTTTGATGCACAAAGACTTGCTACAAGCTGCTAAATGACTGAAAAATGAACACTGTATTTTGTCTCTCTCAGGAATAAATAAATATTTTGCATCTGTAGCATTACGTTTGTTGCAGATTTGAAGTGGCCGCTACAGTGTTTTCATTCAGGTTTGCCCAGTACATATGTTCAGTATTAATTGTGCTAATCTATTACATAATTATTACATACTATATCATTTTTTTTAAAGCAAAAGTACCCAAAATTCACTGATTTCAGCTTCCTAAATGTGAATATTTGTTGGTTTTCTTAGTCTTTTATGATAGTGAGCTGAATATCATTGGGTTTTACACTGTTGGTCAGACAAAACAAGACATCTGAAGAGGTCGTATTGAACATGATGAGCATGTTTCGCTATTCTCTGACATTTATGGACTAAACCATTAATCAATCACTTGAAAAAATAATCACCTGATTCATTAATCATGAAAATAATTGTTTGTTACTTACAGCCCAAAAATAATGCATCATGAGAAAAAATATGTAAGAAAACCCATAAAGAGCAATGACTAAAACAGCAACCACAGTGCAGAAACTGGAGAATAAGTTTCACCAACTGAACAGCTGGCAAGATGCCTCATACTTGATCACCATCAATGATTTTCACACAGTCATCAATTTCATAAGTAATTTGTACTTTTAATTTTATGTCTTTGTCTTCAGATTATATTAGAGATTAGAAGAAACAAGGTTGCAGTTATAACTGAGCAGGGAGGATGATGGTCAATCCAGGCAGAAAGCGTGAGCTGTTCATCTCATGTGGAAGCAGCCAACAAAAAAGAAATGTGACACCTTTTACTACTCTGGAAAGATGGGTGTATTGACACCAGAATTTGACACGTCTACCCCCCCCCCCAAAAAAAAGGAAAGGGGAATAAATGCAAGAATGCAAGCTGGCTGACGTTCCCTTTCTGCTTGTTTCTGACAAAGGATCACATGACCTGGAAGTAATACCTTGCCTCTCCAACAGGCTCAGCTCACTCCTCCTCAGGGGTGTGGACAAAGACTCTTGCCCTAGACAATCCCCGTAAACAGTGGTGCATTTATATTTGACATAATATGTCTCTACAACAATGAACGATACACTTGTATTGTCAATGTGCACGTCCATGAGTGTTTGCGCGCCTGGCTTGTCACACAGCTTCAGTGTCACTGTGTGAACGGAGGGGTCTGTGTCCACAACTTACTGGGCCAGCGTCCCCGCTGTTCTGATGCCCCGAGTCAAATAAGCAAGCTGGGACAGACGGTCTAAGTCACATCTCATTGCCCTTCATTCAAAAAGCTCAGGACCAGGAGGGAAGCAGATTCACACATCTTAACCACACACATCTCAGGCATCACCTCAGCCAAAACAACATCCCTGACACACACACACACACAATGTCTGATCAAATTATGAATGAGAGTTACAAAATGCACCCATTTGGTTGCTATTTGTTCCACATCCTAAACTTTGTGTAGCAGCAGGTGCCGAGTTGTCAAGAGCACCTGCTCAGCCTGTTTAAACAGTTGTACTGTCTTCTGTGGCTCTGAGGGGGCTTCCCAGAGACTGAAAGAAATAACTACCTATAACTCTCGCAGCTTGGGTTTACAAACTACAAATTTATAACTGAGAGAGAGTGTTATAAAGTAATGGTATGGCGTTTAAAAGATGTGGGCATTTACCGGCCACAGAGAGTCTAATGAGAAAAGCAGCATTACGACAAACATAGGATTCAGCGTGTTTGCAGCTTGAAACATACAAATAACTAAAAGTCTGGATATCTCTGCCTCTTCTGCATCAATTTATCAATTTCAACTTTTTTTTTTTTTTTTTTTTTAAATCTGTCCCTGAACTTGTTGGAAGTACACTACTGAAGTAATCCTTCAAGTGAGAGACTGAAAAGGCTGCTATCTTGATTTCTAAAATGTTTGACACAGCTTTCTATAATTAAGGCTTTGTGTGCATATTAATGTTGTTTATTGGCTATCTTGGATACAGTGTGCAGTGCACAGACATATCTGATTTAGTGAGTAACTGATTATGTGGGTGATGATATTGTTGAAGTGTGTAGCACAGGGATGAAGGGTGGAAATAATGACCTCCTAGCAGTGCAGGGGGTGTGTGTGTGTGTGTGTGTGTGTGTGTGTGTGTGTGTGTGTGTGTGTGTGTGTGTGTGTGTGTGTGTGTGTGTGTGTGTGTGTCTTTATGTATGTTACAGTGATGGCTCAAAATGCTGAGTCACTTCACCTGCTGCTTCTTCAGTCAGGGTCCCACAGGGCTCAGACGTGACTCCAATATCTGATGCAATAGGAGCTGTTAAGATTATATGTGTGTTTGATTTAGAGGCGGTCATGTTTCAGCCTTTGTTGAGGTAGTG
The DNA here is from genome assembly GCF_021292245.1 of Micropterus dolomieu. Lineage (NCBI taxonomy): Eukaryota > Metazoa > Chordata > Actinopteri > Centrarchiformes > Centrarchidae > Micropterus > Micropterus dolomieu. The sequence continues at coordinate 14,992,774 of NC_060151.1, forward strand.
AGTAAGAACTCCCATCCTTGAATAAGAGATCCACAGTTATGTCACTAAGCAGACACAGATAATACAAAGAGAAGGGCCATTTCAGCCTGAGGCACGATGACACTGCCTTGTTTACATCCCTATTAAGCACCATGGCAGTGCGGCTGGGACGCTGCCGGGCCACGTGTATAGGTTATTTCACAAAAACACCTGAGGCAGCCTTCATTGCCCTCACAAAAAGGATGCTGGCTACCCTCCCAGTGCTCCTTTTTTTCTTTCCCCGGCTCCATTCAACTCACCTCTTCTGCGTGTTTCCTCAGCGCTTTCTCCCGCTCGTACTGGGTGATGAGCTGCTCGTTGTCCTCCTTCAGCAGCTCCAGCTCCACTTCGTGCTCCTGGTTTTCCGCGAACACCGAGTCCAGGTTCTCCAGCACGGCCACGACCAGCGGCATCAGCTCCTTCACCACGTCCTCGTCGTATTTACCAATGAGCCGCTCGAACTCGCGGTAGATGGAGTTGGCCAGGCCCGACACCCGCTCAGACATCATCGCTGATGTCCCCGGGTCGTCCTGGTACACAACTCCGTCTTCCAGCTCCATTTTAGCCCTCTCCCTTTCAGCAAACAAGGACCAACGCGGGCTTTTCCGCCTTACCCCGCCACTATGAGCACTGTTATCCGCTTAATTGAAAGCAGCGTTTCTTCAAATAAACGTACACATTGAGGACATTACAGGGCTGGACTATTACGACGCAAGACAGGCTACGTGGATATCTTCCTCCTTTTCCCTCACTTGTCCCATGCTGCCTTCAAGTGCTCTTCCAAAACTGCTACTTTCCAGTTTCACTACGGTTTATTAAGTCAGGTTATTTAGGTTTTTTTAATTAAATATAACATTTTACTCCCCTAAGTAAAAAAATAAGATAATTACGGCGGCGTACAACATGGCATTTTGCTCAGGAAGATTCACGAGCTGACATGTCCCATTGGTCACCGTTTCTTTTCATCCAGGTGGCCTTGATTCCTACATTTACGGCGGTACATGGAGGCACCATCACAACAGCTGAGTTTCTGACCAGATCACGTGGTGACGTCACATCATGCGAACAACGTAAGATTATTTGCAGAGAAACACTGTATTGTACACTCATTGTACAGTCTGAATTATTTTCAAGCGCAGTAAGAGTAAAAATAAATAATTTCCTGAGATGAATTATGCCAAGAACCGGAAAACATTTTCACATTTGGTGAATGAAAATACTTTGATTTCATACGTCGTTCTTTCTAATATATGAGACAGGGAACCCCCTTACCGTGAAGTTTATTATAGCTTTATTACACATTTCATTGTTATTAGCAAGCGCCTCCAATTACGCTCTGCCACGCCCTCTGATGGACAGAGATGAAATTACTGCTGCAAACACTTCAAGCCTCAGCTCAGTTTGGGGATTTTTTTTTGAAAAAGTGTATATTATATATAGTGTAATATTTGTAAAAACCACAAGACTGTTTTGAAAAATATAGCAAAGTGAAGGAAAATACCTCAACACGGGATTTAACTGGACAGCAGTGCTGTAGCACAATGATTCACTATGTACCAGGTCCAAATATTCAAATAATAAATACTACAGGAACAACATGTAGGCTATTTGTAACCAGAAGTCTAAAAGGTTTTAATGTTCAACCACATTCAGTACAGTTTTAGCCATTTAACTAAACATCATGTATGTGTTTTGATATACTGTTAATCACCAGATTCATGGCTACAGAGAGACTACAACAGCAGAATTTACCACCTGATTCAACAAGCTAACAATATAATGATTCAAAAATTCAAAGTGCACAGTGAGAGGGATACAAGCCTGCTTCATGCCCATGTAGATTTTTATTGCATCTGATGTACAGCCTATTCATACTTTATTCAGCAAGGTAACAGGTAATAAGATATGTTCTAGCAGTATATTGCATTATAGCTAGCACATAAAACCCAAAAGTCGAAATTGCCACTTTATAGCATTAGCATGCACATTACTGTTTGCTACGGAACATCTATATGGAACATCCAAAGTGTCAGAACTGAATGAAAGAATAAATAAATGGGGAAATATATGTAAGAAAGAATGAATGAATAAAAGAATAAATAAAAAAAGCGGAAATATATCAAAGAATGAATGAATAAAAATAATACATACATTTGCTTTTGCCTTTCCCCAAGGAGACCTATTGTCATTGCTTTTCCCTTAGAGACCTTTTTTCATTGCTTTTTCCTTCCTCTTCCTTAACTGTCAATCAACGTGTTGTGGCCCGCCCACTAAGTCCAACTAATCACTCAGAAGTATTTCTCTCCATGATCAGGGATGTATAAAGGTGTGATCCACACTCCATACCAGTTGGTGGCGGTAACGCACCAATTCGTTGTTTGCCAACTGACAATAAAATCACAAGGAAGAAGAAGCAGCTAACATTAGACAGAACCAGCACATGTCAATGTGATCTAAATGCAGAAGTACATTTACCGGCGATAACTGTAAGAGAGGCAGAGGTGTTGGAGGTGCAGTCAGGGCAAGGAGAGGCAGAGGACATACCTGGAGTGATGGCTCAATAGAGGACGAAGAAAGAGTGGAAGCCCTCCAAAGGAACCCGATGGCTGTTACTGAGGTTTGTATTTATAAGGTTGTTGTAACGTTATATTCTGACCTGTTTGCACTTTATGACAAACCCCAGCACACAGTGATAACGTTATTTACATAGCAGCTCTGTGCACATGTACCCCTGGTACTGTAACGTTAGTAACATGTCATTTACTGGGCAGCAATGATTATATGAAGCCATATTATACAAGTTGAGCAAACACTGGGCAGCCTGCAAACCCTAATATGCAGTACCATGTTGCCAACATAATGTCATGCAACTTATAAAGCCTGATTTTATCAGACTTAAATTTTTTGATACCCAAGGGGAAATTCTTGGTCACAATTGCTAAGCTTGCATGTCAGTTAAATATAAAATCTAAATAAAGGTAATGTGGACATGTAAAGTAATTTACAGCATCAACAGAAGTGTAATGATAAATAGTGCATTAAATAATAATGAGTACTGGTATATTTCATTTGGAACGGATACAATCTTAAAAACAACATTGAGACAGAGTAACCAGAGTATTGAAGCAGAGAATATTGCACATTGAGTATTTTTCCCTGTGTCCTCTTTCTTCAGACTTCAGGAGATGACCCTTGAAGAACAGCTCTCCACCCTTCTGCTAGAGAGGCAGCCAGGCCTGGTCTTTGATGCCTTGATGATGCATCAGCGCAGACATGGTGCCCCACCTTCTGCTGGAGTGCCAGGAGTACCTTGGTGTACTTGTGGTAACTGTAGGGAAATGCTGTGGCCAGGAGCAAGTGAACTGTGTGAGCCTACTGCCACACTTCTCCCAGTATTGCCTTGAAGTACCTACTGAAAATAATGTGCTGTCACAGTGTACTTAGAATAAGATGAAATGTGTATAAATTGGAAAAACATGAAATAGCCACTGGAGGAGGGTAGGAACAAAATTTAATGTAAATAAAAATTTTTTTGAAAAGTAAAAAGCTATGACTTTGTCAGTGAACTGAAGTTCTTTCCCTTGTGATGCTGCCTGACAAGTACCAGGAAACATGCAAGGTTCCTGATCCCATCCCAACCTCATCCCATTATTGCATGTTACTAACACAACTTCTCCCCTTTCTGGTAGTCTTGTGCTTTCTCGTCTCTCTCCTCTCACTTCCTGCAGGTTTTCTGGCTCTGGAGCTGTGGAGCCTGGATCTGTGGCTGCGGGTCACCTGCTGCCCCCGTGTTCCTGCTCGACACCCTCTACTGCAATGACTATTGTTGCTAGTCTTATTGTTATAATCATTAACATTACGATGGTCACCATTAACACTATTATAAATATCTGTACCATTTTTCATTTAGTCTATAGCAACATTACCTTCACTGTCTGTACCTCTGTGTGTATATTGTGTAGTCTCTCTCTCTCACCCCAACCGGTCGAGGCAGATGGCCGCCCACCCTGAGCCATGGTTCTGCTCGAGGTTTCTGCCTCTTAAAAGGAAGTTTTTCCTTGCCTCTGTCGCCTAGTGCTTGCTCTTGGTGGGAACTGTTGGGCTTCTGTAAATAACATCACAGAGTGCGGTCTAGACCTGCTCTTTTATGAAAAGCGCTTTGAGATAACTGTTGTTGTGATTTGGCGCTATATAAATAAAATTGAATTGAAGGTGATCGCCTATGGGGGTCCTTCCACATCAGATGCTGGTTGGAATAACGGTCCTATTGAAGACCGTGCCATCAAACATAGTTAGACTATATTGTAATGTAAATATCGTTCAGGGACATGTAATATGGTACAACATAGGTAACAAATGTGTAACTTACCTAGACCTCTTCTGACTGATGTGGCTGGTGCAGGGGGCACCAAACCAAGCTGTCTGGGGTCATCTGGGAGAAGGCTCCTCCTTCTAGGCATCCCCACTCCACTTGTGAGTGTTCTTCACAATCCTTTGCAACTCGGAAATGTATCGTAGGTTTTTTCATATTTCAAGGCATATACGCTGCATCTTCTACCGTCTTATACAATCTTTTGAAACTGAAATTACACAAATTACAACCATTTAATATCAGTTTGTAAGTAGAACGAGAAAACCTTGTGTAAAGACAATCAATTGCATATAAATCTCTGTGTGTAGAGGTGAAAATGTAAATGTTCAACCCCCCCAAAAAAGAAAACACTAAATGACTTCACCAAATGTCTAGAATGAGTAACACATCTTCTGGCAGAGGAAAGTAAACAAAATCTGTCTTTGAGTGCAATGAAACCTTCCATACTGTCATCCATCAACTGCACATAGTTCAATAACTCTTATGTACAGAATAGTAACTTTATGGTTAAATGTTTCACAACATTAGCCAGTTATTACACTTACTGCTGCTATTTTTGTGTAAAGGTTCTTCGCACCATGCCATGTCCAGACTGATGAATTCCAAGGGCCTTGTATTTGCCTTTTTCTGGGTCTATGAAGTGGTAAATAATGTCATGTAACTATATTTATATTTGTTACGGGTGGTGTGGGGACAGAACCCAAATGCAGCACTCAGAGCAAAGGAGGTTTGAGGGAAAAGGGGTTGAGGGACCTGCGATGGACTGGCAACCTGTCCAGGGTGTACCCCGCCTTGCGCCCGATGTCAGCTGGGATTGGCTCCAGCCCCCCCGTGACCCTGTACGCATTATAAGCGGTTGACGATGGATGGGTGGGTTGAGGGACTGGAGGGAGAGGTGGATGCTAGGGAAACACTGGCACAGGAAAACCGACGAGACCGGGACCAGGGAGCCAGGGAACACTGGGGCCGAGGAAGCGAGGGGGGAACTGGGAGGACGCCGTGGGGAAGTCCGGGGAGGAGAGGACCAGAGGATGAACCCAGCCGACTGAACGGAGGACGAGGGTGAGTAAACCTGGGAGGGAAACAGACAAAGAGACAAGGTTAGTGACAGCAAAGAAAGCACAAGAAAATTGGTAGAAAACAGAATACATGTGAGCTTGAATGTAGAGGTGGCACCGGGTAAGGAGCAATGATGATCAAGCAAGAATGGTGTGGAGAACCGGGGTTAAAATACAGGCAGGAATGAGGTTAACTACTGGCAGGTGTGGCAGGCTGACGAGGTGGCTGATGAGGTGCAGGTGCAGGTTGTAAGCTGGGCTCAGGAGCAGAGAGAGAGAGAGAGAGAGCACACAAAGGGGAGGAGACACAGGGAGGCAGGCAGAGAACAGAGAAAACCAAGGAAAAAGCAGAATAACTGATGAAAAGGAGAAAAACAAGGACACTCACATTCAGTGGGGCTGCCACCACAACAATATTGCTGTTATACACATGCATTCATACAATATATCACATGAATACTTACTCATAAGGGCATAAGCTTGTCCAGTCTGGATGAAACCCTCCTTCTCCAAGACAACAGAGTTCCATGATGTTTGCCACTTGTCTATTGTAGCAACATGAATGATCTCCTTGGTGTAATTCTCCATGGTGGTGTAGCTGCAGTATTGTGCACAGTGACCAGGAGAGATCATTTCTGCCATCCGTTGAAATTTTTAACAATATAATTCAACAGAAAAACAGTTATTAGTTGTTTCCATTACTGCTTAGTGTATTCAATAGATATGTTATATAATACAGTATCAACTACACACCTAGGACAACAACATCTTTCCCTTGAAGAAGACAAAGAACCTCTGTCCTTCTCTCTTCCCAGAAGTCCTTTATTGTATTGACGCAGTAAGTGTCCTGAATGGAGAAGGTGTTCCTGTTCACCATCCCCATGTTCATGAATTTGAACTTTGCGTAGTTGGCGGACAAGAGAAAATCTCCAGCTTTCATCCCAAACTTCATCAAAGGCTGGGAATTCCACCTCCACAAGCTGTGTCCATTATATCTAAAAGTTCCACAGAAGAAACATTTGCTTTTGTCATGTCAAGGGCTTTTGTTATAACATTTATTTTTTATACTAATTTAAATTTGTGATATTCTGTGATTGTCTGGACTTACCCATTCGATTGTAGCTGCTGTACCCTTGGTGGTGATGTTGATCTCAAAGGGTGCAACAGAGTTGCACGGCGCACCAGTCCTCAGAAGGCCAGTGCATTTATCCACAGGCAGGATCAGAAATGTAGCCAGTTGTCTTAAGCAGTTATCGTGCACCATGGAGGCTCTGACACCTATGATGTCATCTTCACATAGGACATTCTGTGGTTCTACGAAAAAAGGGTCATGATCACAGGGAGAAGGCTCATCAGAAGGGTCTTCATGTGCAGGCAAGGAAGTCCATCGATAGAGTTTGTTTTTTTCAGTGCTCCATCCATTCTATTGAGGCACAAAAATCTGTAGTAAACAGACACCACAAAACAATTACAAATTGAGACTGACAAATAACACACCGTATAGAAATCGATGGAAGATCCTCTTCTTCAGAGCTGAAACCATTCTGTCCATCATCTCTTTCAAGGGAGTAAGATGAAGCTTTATCTACCCAATCAATTTTATACATAATGACAACTTTCAGATAAAAACAAGTTCTCAAATAATATCACTGAAAAATAATACGTGTAATTAGACAATGCTGGAGCTGGGACTTGCAAAGGTTTTCTCTTCAAGGGAGTTGATGTTGCAGGACCTGTCTCGTAGCTGGAGAAACAACAGCAGCCTCAATAAATGAAGTGCTACATGACTGTAATATATTACTGTACTGTAATCCACAATTTGTTACATCTTTGTAGGGTTTGCTCATCTGGCCTAATAAATTGAACATCCCAAAAACTATCACATCTTGTGCAAGTATGATCACCGACAGACAACATGGAAAACGTAAGCCAAGAGTGTGTAAAAATGTCACTGTTTCACATTTCTGTTCACTAAATGAAGCCGAAGCGCTGGAGAACAACCTTCGAAATAACAATCCAACAAATGTTACATATTTTTTCTAATAGGGTAGTAAAACTTTAGCTGGCTAAAATGAGCTGTTATGCTGTAGGCTAACGTTACTGCTTTGCGGTCAATAATACTAATCAGCTGATTGTCTCACGGACGCACATTTATCCCCACATAGCAAAGCCATAACACAGCGAGGGAGAAGAACCACATGAAACTATCCAACTACATATTTTACACCACTGACAAGGGAAAAGTCACTTCTCACGGTGTCTATGGATAGCTTCTCACTAATGCTAACATTATCAAACAACAGTTTTCAGAATCAGAATCAGAATCAGTTTTATTGCCATGTATGTGTACACATACGAGGACGACGATTTGACTCAGGATTGTACATTGCTCATGATGTGCTTACTTATACAATAATAAAATAAAATCTGACACAAACTACAGAATAGACAACACTAATAAACACACTATGAACAAAACAATATAGACATATTGACAAATAGTGCAGTAATCAGAGTGCAAAGGATGCAAGAGTAAACTATTCTCATTCATTTGCAATGCTAAAGTTGGAATACCTTACCTGTCCAGCAGAAAACTGGCAACTTCGGCGTCGCTTTGAAAACATTTTTCCCTCATTAGACCATTCTATCTGGGAAAAGCCACACCGATGTTTACCCATGATTTCTGCCTGCGTCGCTCCCGTTATAAGTCTGGCTTCATCATGCTTTCGCTTCTTCGATGCAGATTCACCCTCCGTCGGTTCTTGTGCGAAATAATAGCTGTGGTCCTCCATTTGTCCAAAATTCCACTACTAATAAAGGAGAGCTTCTACTACTACCTAGTAGTTAGAAAAGTACAACTTCTTCTTGCTCTTGCTCCTACTTCTTCTGCTGCTACTTCTTCTGTTACTTCTCTTTCAGGTTAGAGACAAAACGCACTCTGTAGTGCTGTTTGTTCGCTGTAGGCTACGGTAGAAACATGATGACACAATATAACCTCCGCAGCAGGGGGTGCCTCCTGTATGTAGATATAAATAGCTCATTCTAAGGTAATAAAAACATAAGGGTTCATTATGCAATGTCTTTATACACCACTGAAAACATAGTTATGGATATTTTATTGCATTCCTGTCAATAGATCCTCATAAATATTACATGCTGAACCTTTAACTAGTAACTATAGGCTATTTATGTTGTATTAAGTTGTTGCAGTTAAACTACCATCCTTTAATTAACACCTAAAACACTGCTGAGGGTGCAACTGTGTGTACACATTGTCACAGTTAGCCATGGTTTTTGTTCACTTTAGGTGTCATGCAACACCATGCACCTGGAACACTTCGGTGTGGGAAGTCTGAAGTTTCAACTGGGGAATATCCCAGTTCCGACCGGTCTTGAACGCAGCATAACTCCTTCTAAACTTTCTATCAATCATAACACTCTTCCAGGGACAGCATATCCACACTGAAGATAGTATCGGTCATTGGCTGCTCGACCTGACTTAGTGGGCGGGCCACAAAACGTTGATTGACAGTTAAGGAAGAGGAAGTAAAAAGCAATACACATAGGTCTCTAAGGAAAAAGCAATGACAATAGGTCTCCTTGGGGAAAGGCTAAAGCAAATGTATGTATTTATTCTTTTATTCATTCATTCTTTCTTTGATATATTTCTGCATTTATTTATTTATTATTTTATTCATTCATTCTTTGATATATTTCTGCATTTATTTATTTATTTATTCTTTTATTCATTCATTCTTTACTTGATATATTTCCCCATTTATTTACCTATTATTTTATTCATTCATTCTTTCTTTGATATATTTCCCCATTTATTTATTTATTTATATATTCTTTCATTCAGTTCTGACACTCTGATGTTCCATACATGATGTCAGAGAAAGCAAAAGGGTGAACTTTCTCTGGTCCTTGTTTTTGGATTTTGTAAGTTTGGTACTGTAAAACAGAAAGGGACATTTATTATGACAACAGTGTCACCTGTTGCAGTTTGTCTCTTACTCACTAGTTCCATCACCAGAAATTGCTCTACACTGCTGCGAGCCCAATGTGTGTACTGCAACAGTCATTACAGGTGCACATAAAACATTAAATACACGGTGAAAGAGTTGTTAAATGTCTTGAAGTTTTACAGTGTGTGACCTTGGTAAACTTCACTCAAAAATTATTCATACTTTTTTGGTGAAGCTGTCCTGAGAAGTTGCATCTGCCAAAGCTCGACCAGTCATTCTGCCTTGTAAGATACTGTTGACAGAGTTGATGAAACTGGACTTGCCAGAACCAACGGGTCCATAAAGCAGGACTCTGAGATGTTGGAGCTCAACATTGTTGGGCTGATAATCCCTCACAAGTTGCAGGTGGTTCTCTTTGTCACTATTCAAAGAAGAACATTTTAAATTAGGTTAAAAAAAACCAAATACATTTTTGCAGTCAGTGGTGCAGATCTTTTGTGGTATTTTGTGGTGGCTGCACGGACAGTGGTGAAATTAACCAAAATGTTTCTGAGAGCCACAAAAACAAAAATGAAACCAGCTGCAGTCTCAACAAATTATTTGTGGTGATCAGGTGCAATGTTCTGTATGTTTTTATTGTATTACTTACTGGAGAAGGTTTGGGTCTCACTGGGGAGAGTGGTTGAGACCTCCCATTGCTACAAAGGAAGATATTCAGACAACACATATCATTGGTTACATCTCTCTCTCAGTAGATGATTTCTTTAGGGATTTACTTTCATGATTTGAGAGGCTTCTTTCGGACATTAAAACGTTTGTATGCGCAGTGAAGTCACAACAGATATCGAGGGACATTTAAGCAGCAAAACTAAAAACCATACTTGACAGGGCTGAACTCTCCAGAAGAAACAGAATTAAACTTTTATCTAGATTCAAATAATCAGTTAAGTTACCCTGCTGTGCCTCGTGCGTAAATGCGCACAGAGATAACTAAACACAAAAGTGCAAAACATGGCATGGCAGACAGGCAGAGTGTGACAATTTAGTCGATGAACGGCAACTCCTTGCGCACAGCCTTTTTAGAACATGACAGAGCTTTAGATGGTCACATTGGATAACTGCCTTCACTTGTCTCAGTGTTAAGTTCCTTGTGTTGACAGTAGCATGGATGCCTCTTTCCCTTAATTAAGCCTCAAACACTTCTTTGAATCCAAAGCTTGTGTGCAGCAGTTAGTCATTACTTTTGTTTCTTTTAAGCCATCTCACACCACCAGCTGGAGAGTGTGGGCAAAACACTGCAAGCGCTGTCATTTTGCAATAGCAGTATCCACTGTTTTCTGGTCTTCCAAGGTTAGGTCATTCCAGAGCCCTGGGTCTTCAAGTTAATTTTCAGCATGTACTTCACATTATTGTCAATAGGCAACCACAACATGAATGATTTTCTCAAGTTGGCAGCATTGTCACAAACCATACAGTCCAATTTATCTTTAATGCTGCACTCATCACATATGGCCTCAAATTGCTCACAGATTATTTCAGCTGGGTGTTGGCCTTTGATACAGTCGCAGGCCAAGAGATTGGACTGTGCTTACTGTCAACCACTGACAGAAAGTGATGAAAACTCTTGTTTTCCAAAATAGGCAGGGGCAGGTTGTATCCTGACACTAGGGCATTAGGCTATTGTCATTCAACAAAACCACCCCTGTCACAATGACAGTAAACTCTCTTGAGTAGAATAAAGTGATTTAACACAAGGCTCAACACCTGTGAAAGTAACAACAATAAACTTATTGCAGAGACATAATAATCGGCGGTCGCCAGTCGTTATGTGTGAACTACTAATGACGCGTCACAACGGCTTCCTGACACATTTCTGACACATTGCCGACGTCTGCCAGATATCTAGCATGCCAAATATCTGGCGGAGTCGGCCGACTCAACATCCACATCCAGCCAATGAGAGCAGGCTGCTGGCCGAGCAGGCAGCTACTTTTTCACTGCAAAACACATTTCACTCACCTCCAGCTCTCTCTGTAGACAATCCCTGCTACTTGCGTGTGCTAATCCATTCTTTCACCCATATTCTTTGTCTTTATAATTGCTATCTATATAATAACAAACAACAGCCGTTTTGTCTGTACGTTTGCGTCATTTCACGTTTCACATTTCACGTTTTCTTGACCAAATGTATTTTGGAGACCAGCGTTGTTGTCAGCTCGTGTAGTGTGTGACCCCCTGTCACCGATCAGTCACGTAGTGTGAACGCCACAACGACTTCAAGACTCCCGTCACAAGACAGCAAGTTGTGTAGTGTGAACGGCACGGCCATCGGCCGATGCTGAAAGACGTGTAGTCTGCACAGGCCTTTAGGGCGCTTTTACACCTTTAGTTCGGTTCATATGGTCCGGACCAAGTGAAAAAAATTATACACTGTTGCATTTTAGTTCTTGTCCGGTTCATGTTCACACTGCAGTTTTACAAACAAACCAAGAGAAGTAACCAAGACATTATGCAGACTTACAGGTAACTTGTTGATTGGAATAATGTTAGACTGCAGATCGACCACATAGCCTGTTATGAATAATAACGTAGAAAGAGGACATGTACAGTAATAATTCGGGGGGACCGGCGGCAGGGTGGTGGAACTAGCTGGGCTGGAGACCATGGACTGGGCACAGAGAGCAGGACTCGCTCGGACCATGGACTGGACTCGGGAACAGGCGTCTGCTAGGCTGCCAACTGGACTCAGGGCTGGATGGAGGTCACCCATGAAGCACCGGACTCGGCTCCACTTGACAGCTTCGTCTCTGAGGGACGGAAGGCTGGCTGGTGTGGTAGTCTGGCAGGGCCAGCATCAAAACCATCATAAGGAAGCTTATAATGCAACTGAATATCTTCTAATACACCTAGAATGCAATTGTAACTGTAAATCTGATGAAAATAAATAAAAATACAACAGTTATCATACAACATTTTCAAAATATACCAGGCGAATGTCCATATTTTGGCAAAATATACTGTTAAAATGTTGAATTTTATTGGTATCTATCTTTAAAACACTTTTTCTGTCCATACAACCAAGTTCAAATGACAAAACATTGTAATATTGATAAAAACAGTGAGTATTCATCAACATTCCTGCCACCAAAAGCACACCCATGCTTTACAGGCCTGTAGATTGAGAACAGAACATCCCACAGTGATGGGCATCAATCGATCCGGCTTGAGCAGACCTTTCATTTGGTACCCTGCATGTCTATGTATCTCCAACGGGTCGGACACAAAATGGCGAAAAACACTGCGTTCTCAAGTGGCACATTTCCTCTCTGCAGAAATACTGAGAGCAGGCAGGCAGCTCGCAGGTATTGCACAATAATGAAGATGGTGCCCGCTGAGACTCGAAGCAACAACCGGATGGGTTTTGGACTTAAAACTTAAACTTAAACTTAAAACGAAATTTTTTTTTCAGTCAGTAATTTCGTTGTTCGCTGTTTTCAACAGGTTAAGACCAAACAGACAGGACGGAAAAGCAACTTTTTTCCACGTCATAAAGGAAACCCAGCACAGATGCGTGCTTCAGTGAATTTAATCAGTTACAGTTACTTTAAAGTAAGCCAAATTATGAATTGTACTCAATTAAAGGTATGGGGTATGAACATTAGTGGTTTCAGTAGTGTCAGGGGAGGATGATGGCAGATTTGTTTCTTCTGTATTTACACGCATATTTTCATATTGTGCAAATAGACCTTTCTCATAGCATTTCCATTTGTTATTTAACATTTCCTGTTGCTATTTTTCAGAAAACTTTTAACAAATGCTGGTGGGGACATGTTCCCACTGGCAGAAATTATTGAAAGATAGATGTGTTTATTTTTGTGATGTTTGCTTTATGTTCACAGGTGACTGAACACTGTAATCAATAGTTGTTGTTTTTTGTTCTTTTTGGACTTTTGCATTATATACGCCTACTTACTTTCATTGTTGTAGGTTATGTTCAAGTTCAGTGAACATGGGTGTGTTATGTTTTTGGATACTTTTTAAATGATTAATACTTGAATATAAAGATAAAATTTCAACATTTGAGCAAACTTGGTATATCTCATTGTATAGGCCTATTTTAGTGTAGTGTAGCCTAGGCTTATTTGTTGTGTCTTGCCTTGACCATTGGTATGTGCTATCGTTAGTGCAGCTAGCCTAGGCTATACCTTGAAAAATCACATAGTTTACACACTTTAATGATCAATCCCAAATGTCTGTAGATGAACGTAGTGGCATAAACTATACCTGGTTTGGTACCCGTTACATCAACAAATGGGGTTACAAAAATTCACAATTCACAAAAATTAGAAGTCTGGTGCTTTGTGTGAACAGGGTGGCCCGGGATGGAGTCAAATTTCCGGCCTGAATTATAGTGCCAGTCCGCCCCTGATTGGAAACGATAGGGTGGCCATTAGCTAGCTAAAATCAGATAGCTCATTTCTTAAATAAGCTAGATATCTAACTACTGACATTAACCTTCAGTGTCTTTATTAGCATGTGATGCACTGGACTGGAGCAGCTGCGAGTGATGCAAGCAGACAAGACGTTCAACCATAGACTATATTCAACATCACGGTCAGACCCCCCAATCCCCCTCGTAATTTGAACCATGTATGTAGGGCTTGCATTTAAAATAGCAAGCTTGTCCTTGAAGTCTTTACCTGGTCATATTCTAAGTGACAGTTTTTCTTGCTAAAGGGCTGAACTGTCATTGTGACCTCCTTTTCTCTGTTCTCTGCAAAATTACATCCAAGAATATTTATTAAGTCTACAATTGATAAGTAGAAATAAGCCCTACTTAGATGAATCAAAGAATAATACTAAACCCCATATCTTGACTTGTGACATCACCACTAGCTGTGCCCCGTTTTCTCTCAGACGTTAGTGAGTACAACGTTACCAATGACTGTAATTTCTAAAACCAACAACAAAAAGGCTGTGAAAACTGTCAACAGGTCCTTTAACTACCCAGCTGTTAAATGTGTCTGTCAGATTTTTTGATTGCTTTTATTGTCAAGTTGGAACATAACCATTGCCTCAGAACTGTATGTTACATTAGCGACAATAAATCTTGCTCGCATAGCATAACGAAATTTATGTTAATGTGAAACATTTCAGACATGACCTGTAACTGAATCTTTCAAAAACCAATGACACAAAGCAGTGCTTGAAGTGGGGCAGTATGCTCCAGTACGCAGTACCGGTACCTCAACATTTTACTATTCAGCGTACCGGGACATTTTCTTGCATACCGGGACTTCTCATAAGCTGCCGGTACTCTCCTCTGCCTTCTCCATATCAGGTTCTCTGGGTGCTACCTGGCTCACCTGTTCCCATGCGGCGAGAGCCTGCCTGCTAAACTCTGTCAGCGGAGAGAGAGGAGGGGGAAGAGAAGCTTGGGTGCCTTTCAAGCAGCCGTGTGCTGAATGTAGCTTGTAAGTGTTTGTTTTTGGTGAACCAACCAATCACAGCCTGGATTTAAAAATATTGACAGATAGGTGTAATTTTCATTGGGGTCGCTGGGATCAGTGTCAGAATGTCTCCATCACTTTTTGAAAGCTTTTGTTTAAAATGTTCTGAAAAACTGCAATAAGAAAAATTTAATTACAAATGAAACAATGCACAATAAGAAAACCCAATTAAAATATAGAAGAAACAAATACTAGTACTAGCACCTATTTTTTACACTTCATATTATTACCGAAGTGCCATTATTTGGGCTTGTCTGCACCTTCTTTTTCTTCTTCTTCTTGTTCTTGGTTAGTGTTAGTTGGCGGTTAGGTTTGTTGACATAACTGCCTTCCTGTAATTCCAAGCATCGGCATCACATGATCAATAGAGCGTTACTTTACTGGCTGGATGTTTGTTAGAGCGTAAACAGAATTGATTTCTTATCCTTTGTATTTCAGATGCTGAATGTTTTACCTCGAATTTTGGGATCCGAATTTGGACTGAATCTGAAGAACTAAAATATATATTATTGGAATTTTTTTGATACTTGAAACTTTGAAACTTCTCAATTTGTGAACATTGAAAAAAACTAAGTTAAAATGAGTAACGGCACATGTGAATTCAGAGCAAAACAATCATTGCCAGAAATTTGCTTTTAAATTTCAAAATCTGGTGAGACAGATTTTCTTCCATGGGTAACCCACATTAAGACTGAATGCAAGGCAACTTAAGCAAGAGAATAATATACTGTACACTGCCTGCTTTGTCCTGTTAGCCTATATATCTTGAACAAAGTGTCTCTCTCCCTTTTTTGCCCATTAAGGACTTTAGGGTGGGGAGTGGGAGGAACTGGTGTTTTGACCATTTGTCCCGATTGTATTTTGTACTTTTTTATAGGGAAAAATAATAATTTCAGTATATACATTATATAAAAAATAACGTTTTAATCATCAGTGTATTTTATAACTGAACTGAAATGCAGTATTCCTGAGCAAAGTCCAAAATTAGCACCATCTACCAGCCAAAAGTCTGGTAGATTTCCTTCACTTGCCAGCCAAAAAACAATGACAATCTAAAGTGTGGCTGGTAGACTTTGAGCATTTACTAGCTATTGGCAGGTGGACAAAAAAGTTGATTTTGTACCCTGTTCCTGAGTGAGCTTTATTGAATACAAAAAGATTGACAAACTGGTGATGGCTAACCAACCAGACATCGTGTTGATCAACAAACAGCAGAAGAAGGCTGCAGTGATAGATGTGGCAATCCCATGCGACAGCAACATCAAGAAGAAGGAAGACGAGAAGCTTGAGAAATACCAAGGGCTGAAAGAGGAGCTACAAAAGATGTGAAGATGAAGGCACTATCACAACAGCAGTGTGGTGGACCAGATTGCACCATGCAAACAACATAAGATTTTAGGAGAGCATATAAAGATTTTCACATTAGGTGAGTGGAAATTCATGGATTTCATAAGTAATTCATTTGAGCATCCCAGACTCATATGAAGCACCTTTACTCTGAAGCCTATTATAGCTTAATTATTTTACTTTAATTCACCACACCATCTGAGATGAAATTACTCCTGCAACTTGTCTTGTCAAGGGGGCAGTCTCATTGTAGTTTTGGAGTTCCCTGTGATTTTCTTGGGTTAGCATTGTATCACATAATACTTGTAATATTTACAAGACAGCAAATTCAGGAGAAGGCCTCACTAAAGCATGCATTACCAAAGTCCACTGTATGGACTAGAAAAAATTAAATAAGGGGAAACCGATAATAAATTGTAATTATTTTATTATTTTACCTGATCAGCAGGACTACAGCACAATGATTCAGTATGTAACAGGTCTTAACATTGAAACAGCAAATGTTGTTGGAACAACAGGTAAAGTATAATGTAACCAGAAGTTTAAAAATGTTCAACTTTCAACCACATTTAGCCCAGTTTTAGGGTTAGGCTGCTAATCGTCACATTCATGGTTAGTGGGAGACCTTATTTTGCCTGATGAAGGTCTAGTACAGAAACATTGTATATTTTTATATATATATATATATATGCAAAAAATATATTTTTTGCAAGTTAGACAGTTTTCTTTGCAACTTTTAAACCTACTTGTCCTCCTCCAACGCACCCGTCTCTCGTTATAGAGGTGCAAAGTAATCAACTGTTCTGCACTGGGGGACTACAACACCAGAAATGACCACCCGAATCCACAAAGCATAGCTAATAATATATTAATGTCAATACTCATCACACGGTGAGAGTGATACAAGCCTGCTTTATTCCCATCTAGGTTTTAATAACATTAGGCTGGTGCACAGCCTATTCATACTTAATTCTGCAATTCTTCACAGGAAAGATGCAGTACAGTGGAATACCCAGCGCCACACTCAATTCCTCTATCTAAATTTCAACCATAACATTTATTAAATGACCGGTTTATATAGTTGTCCAATGCAAACATCTATTAACATTGTAAATAGTCTTTTATATCTATTTTTATGTGAATACAATTGTTAATGCAAAACTGATCACAAAGATGGATTTATTACTGAAATATACCCAACACAGTTTAATTTATTAACTAATTGTACCATGTAACCATCTTTTACGTGCCTCATCATGGCCAGTTTGATGTCTCTAGAGGCTTCCTTCTCAAGGCCCATGATGTCACAAAAAGCAAAAGGGTAAAATGTCCCTGGTTCTCCTTTTTGGATTTTGTAAGTTTGGTACTGTAAAACAGAAAGGAGGGTATATTATGACAAGCATGTCGCCTGTTGAATGAAGGAAACAGTTTGCAGTTTGTCTCTTACTCACTAGTTTTATCACCACTAATTACACTGCTGCGAGCCTGATCTGTGTACTGCCGTGGTCATTACAGCTGCACTGCATATACAGGTTTGAAATAGAGGTAAAGAGTTGTTAAATAACATGAACATTACATGACCTTAGTTAAGACATACTCAAAAATGATTCATACTTTTTTGGTGAGGCTGTTCTGAGAAGTTGCATCTGCCAAAGCTCGACCAGTCATTCTGCCTTGTAAGACACTGTCGACAGAGTTGATGAAACTGGACTTGCCAGAAGCAACGGGTCCATAAAGCAGGACTCTGGGATGTTGGAGCTCAACATTATGGGGCTGATAATCCCTCACAAGCTTCAGATAGTTCTCTTTCTCACTATTCAAAGAAGAACATTTTAGATTACGTAAAAAAAACAAATACATTTTTGCAGTCAGTGGTGCAGATCTGTGGTGGCTGCACAGACAGAGCCACAGACAGAGCCACAAAAACAAAAATGAAACCAGCTGCAGTCTCAACAAATAATTTGATGCAGTTTTAGTTTGTATTAGCAAAAACAGCAAGTAGGATAAAAAAAAAAAAACATACTCACCTCCATTACATTTTCCTCCAATCGTTCACTAAAAGCTGAAGGCAAATTGCACATAAATTAACAAAACAATGCAAAGCATGGATTTTAAGCTATTTTTTAAATGTCTTGCTTACTGGAGAAGGTTTGGGTCTCACCGGGGAGGGTGGAGGTAGAGATGGTTTTCCTCCCATTGCTACCAAACAAGATATTCAGACAACTCAGATGTGAACAAATTGTAATATTTACATAAAAATGCATTGACTTGCAACCTATCATTGATGAACCACACAATGTGTGCAGCAACAGCATACCATCTACTGTATATCCCAATTAATGTTTATTTTTAATGTCAATACAAAGCATAAACTAAAAGTAAAATATTCGGTTTTCTTTTAAGTGGAATAAACCTAAAATAGCTGAAAATAATACTTAATCTATCTTATACACAGCAGTAAAACACCCAGGCCATTACTAACCCTAAAAACACGGGGAGACACCCCACCCATTTAAAATAACAGAACTAAATAAATTCAAAATTAAATTCAAAATTAAACTGAATAGAATAGAAAACACTTTATTAATCCCAATGGGGGAACTCAATTGCCACCATCTTACATCACACAACATACAGTATAAACATAAAGGACAACCAACATGTACAGACAAGACAAAAAACAATGCACCCATTTTAAGCCTTTAGAACCATGATTATAGCTGGCAGGTTTTTAAAAATGTGACCAGCTGACAACAAAAATCAGAAATATTCATTAAAAAAATTGAATTGCTGTTGGCATAAAAGACCTTCTGAGCCGTTCAGTAGAACACCAAGGCATCTTAAGTCGTAACCAAATCAAAACAGCAATACGATAAGTTCCAAGCTACTGTACTAAAAGTCAAGTATTGTAAAAGTCTTACAAAGCTTATTCATCCATTACTGCAGTAAAAATGTTCAGTTTCACAATGCCACAATTTACTACTGCATAAAAAAATCTTACCTTTATTGCTGTAGGACTGTAACAATGTAATACAAGCAATGCTTTTGATATTATGTTTAATGTTGGATCCTCCTATTGATTTTCTGTTTCCATCAAACACTTGAGTCCAGAAAAGGCAATGTCTGTTGTGTGATGCTGCAGGTCTTCAAACCTACTAATGTCCTTTCAGTTTCCTTTGGGTCATGTAAGTAGGAGATTTTCTTCTTTGATGGCAGTCTGGTCTTACAATTAATGCTAAAAGTGTTGTCATATTTATGTCCTAATCGTTGAGTAACTGATTACTTTAAATTTAAACTAATCTAAAATTACATTATCATTATTAATACAGTTATCTGGCAGTATTTTCTCCTGTGGTTGTCTGAGTGTGATGCAGTTATTTGCAATGACCATATTTACAATGGGGATCTCCTGCTCTGGGGTGAACAGTCGACCTATTCCACCAGATACTGGTTTTCTTGCAATTCTGTAAATAACATTTGATTGGTTTTATAGAGGTGACAGATCCTTGTCATTATAGTGCATATTACTGAACCAGCACCAGTGCTTCACAGCACTTACAGTTGGGGCTGCATGATTTGGAGAAAAATTCATATTGCCATTATTGTGGACAATATTGCGATTCGATTATAATAGAACAAATGGTCCTATAAATGTGAATTTCTGAACAAAGTTAACACACAATAACTGGTAAAACAGAACAAGGGGAGCGTGTTGCATTACGGAGGAGGCGACTAGAAGGAGCAAATATTGGCACACTGACATCCTGGCTCTGGCTAAATCTACATCTGTCTACACTTGTCTGAGACACTATCCACAACCTGTAGGAGGAATTCATATACATTAAATTACAACATTAAATAAAGAATATAATGTTCAGTTAATAGTATACTGTTGGTATAATGTTAATATATTAATTACTATATTCATTATAATTTCATACTATTTTACCAATAGTTGAATATTAAATCCAGTTACAGCAGTTTCATTTCTGTGGGTTGTTTTTACTCATTAAATCCTTGTGTAAGCAAAAGGCTCTACATTAGTCTCTAATGTGTTAATGCTAAGTACTAACTTCAATATTTGAAAGTTTGCTGAAGCATGTCAAACTTATTTTAATGTCATGCCCCATTCAGGCTGTGATTGGTCGGTTGACGAATAGTGAGGTTGGCTTTGTGAAAAGTTGAAAATGTTGAACAACAAAAGGCATCGATACAGCGAAAGTTAAATGGTCAGCAAGACAAACCCAAATCCTTCCTTAACTTCTTCCAGTTTTCTTCTTTCTTACTGCTTTAGCTGCTGATAACTCTGTCACAGAGCGACCGAAGCACCGGCATTTCTCTTGGTGCTGCGAGGGAATGCAAAGTATTGTGAGGAAATGCAAAACATTTTGCGAACGACCGCAAAAATAGTCCTCTAAAAAATTCCTCTCATGATCCCTCGGAGACACCATACTCAGGCATTCTTTATAGCTTTTAAATATGTTTCTCCTGTAGATCACCTTATTTTATATCATCCCTACTGAGTCAACACACATGATTTAGTCTTCCCTCCTATTTTGTGTCTTATGTTTGGGGAAGTAACCTCTTTAAATGTGTTTGTGGCACCTTTTCACCAAAATGAAACTAACCGACCACACCTTTGATCAGGCAGAAATCTCACCACAAACACACACACTTTAACTTCAGTAGCTCTAAAGTGCAGCTCACAGTGCCAAACAGAGCACATTTGCACCTCAGCTTTTGACATTATATTTTTATATTGAAACTCTCATCTCATCTTGGCAGCGCGTCACCGTGCGTCACTCCTGGATAACCATAAATGGACAAAGAAGCAGGTTGTGGGTGGAGCTGAGGTGACGTGTTGCTGAAACCACTCCCGCCTCGCTCGACCAAGTAAGCTCAGGCTAAGGAGCTAATGGTATATGCTACTCTGCGTTAGCAGAGGTAGCTTCTAAACCCACGCTGTTATATGATCAGTTTTACAAAGTATTCCTAATACACAAGCAATAGCTTAAAAACAAATTAAATTAAACTCTTGTCTTGCATTCATTAAAACATCAATATTAAAAGGTTACAAATGTAAAAGTATTTTGAAATAATGTGTTGTAAGAGTTATTATAATGATAGAATCTGTTGATAAGAACCCAGTGTCAAAATTTCACATCAGTAGTGTTTAGCTGTTGTGAGTAAAAAGAAAAGGCTGAGCAAAGCAGGAGCTGGAGAGCTGGAAGCTGGAGCTGTTCTCTCCTGAAGAGCTGGACACAGCAAATCACATCTGGAGGGTTCTGCAATCAGCTCTTCTGGCACCTGTAAAGACAATAATGGGTAGATAGTTAAGCAGCTTCTTCCCAACTGCCATAAAGCTACTGAACTCTGAGATCGCCTCAGCATGATAACCTCTCTGGCGTGTGACAGTAATTAGGGGTGGCAATGTTAAATACACTGTTTAGTAATATACGGTTTGCTGCTGGACACTGTGCAATAATAATCCATTCTGCTAGACACCTCCTGACTACTCAAATCAGATCTTATTGAAATTTTATTGTTTGGCTAAGCCTTTGCTTTACAACTTCACACAAGCCTTTTCTTCAAAGCATTATCATCCTAATGTCTAACACTAAGGTTAATCTAATACATTTTGGCTTCTCTTTTCCTACTGACTTGTCTTTGACTCCTTAAAAGCTGCGGTTAGAACACAGTAACTCCCGTTAACATATCTCTCGTATCTGGTTTATTAGTGTAACAAGCTAAGCTAAGAAGCTATATGCCAACAGCAATACCTGTTAAATATAATTTACATATACATTTACATTAATAAAATACAGGAATTTCACTCACCAACTGGAACACGGACTACCAGGAGGTTCTCTCTCCAATAAACTGCACCGCCTGCCATTATTTTCATCAGATTTACAGTTACAATTGCATTCTAGGTGTATTAGAAGATATTCTGTTGCATTAAAAGCTTCCTCGTGATGGTTTTGATGGTTTATTGCATTAAAATATAGCTTTTTTTATCAGGCGAAGATTAAAATATCAGATTTTTTCTTTATTGCATCTCCATGTAGTCTGTAAAATTAAAATAAATATATTAATATACAATGGATTTATATTCCTTAGATTATGACTTTTCAAAGGAGACCAGCATTATGCATCTAGGCCAAATGGTTGAGGATTTATTCCTGATTCATTTTGGGTATGTTATTTTAGGCGTTTTTTGGGGGAAAAGGTGCCTGTTTTCTTAAGAATTAATATAATTTAAACAGGTGAGTTATAAAAACAAAACCTCACAGTTGTCATGAAGGGCAAAATTAGCTATATACACTAAAACCATTTTTTGAACCAGGCTGTAAACATATTTTATTCTGCTGTAAAGTTGGGCATTTTAACATGGAGATTGAGTCCCTTCTGCAGCCAGCCTCAAGTGGCCACTTGATGAATTGCAGTTTTAGCTATTTCCTGTATGTTGTCACCGATGAAACCAGAAGTTTGCAGCTTGATGAGAAAGCATCCAGGAACTGCTACCTCTACTGTACACACACACAGACAGACACACAGTATCTAACTTATCTCTCCCCTTCTCCCGCAGTCATTGATCCACCACACTAACGTTAGTGAATTTAGCGAGTTCTATATACAATTTGATACACCAACAATCCCATTAGGTTATTTCAAACTTGCGCAGAGAATGACTGCCAAGCAAGGGCGTCACTTTGTGTTGAAAAGTGGTCGGGACATAAGGGCTCAGATTAGGAGCATGATGATACCGTTAGGTCACGAGACATGACAATGCATACAAGTTCAAGTTTATTTATATAGCACATTTAAAAACAAAACTAGTTGACCAAAGTGCTTTCCACAATAGACAACAAATATACATGACAAAAGTAGAAAAAGTAAAAAATTAAATAAATGTCACTACTCAACTCTGTTTGAAGGCCAATGAATAAAGATAGGTCTTTAGCAAGGTTTTGAAAGTGTCAGGAGTCGTGGCATTTCTTATTTGAACAGGTAAAGTATTCCAAAGATTAGGAGCAGCTACTGAGAAGGCTCGGCCACCTTTAGTTTTTAACCTGGATCTGGGGACATCACGGAGCATCTGATTGGATGACCTCAGTGCTTTGACTGAAGTGTGTACATGTAAAAGTTCTGATTAATAAGAAGGTGCCAACAAGCAATAAAATCTTAAAATCAATCCTAAAGCGGACAGGAAGCCAGTGGAGCGAGGCTAAAACAGGGGTAATGTGCTCATGCTTTTTAGTTCCTGTTAGACGTCGGGCTGCTGCATTCTGAACTAACTGTAACCGATAGAGAGATGACTGATCCACTCCAACATACAAACAGTTACAGTAGTCGGGACGAGACGAGACGTTATAAATGCATGGATTACTTTTTCAAAGTCTTTGCGTGGTAGGTAGGGCTTGACTTTGGCCAACACTTAATTTTCTGCATTCTGGAGAAATGTTCTGCTCCAATATATGGTGGAAATGTCTTTATATATATAAAGAGCAACAAAAAATTTAGCTGGAAGAAGACAATTCATAAATATAAAAATATAACAGAATATAATGCAGTAATCAGCTGCTTGTTTTTTTTTTTTTTTGTTTACCTTAAGTTACTTTTTTGGATAATGCACATTTGTTTCTTCTATATTTAAATTTCATTGCATGTTTTCTTATTGTGCAAATAAAGCATTTTTATTATTTTTATTATTACATTTTATTATGTTAGTTTCTTGTCACAAGCTATTTTTCAGAACATCTTTAACAAATTCATTCAAAAAGTGATGGGGACAAAATCAGCCATTTCAAACTGTGGTGGGGACATGTCCCCAGCATCCCCAATGTAAATGACACCTATGCTGCCAAGCAACTGTGTTCTTGTTACTTGGTAGGTGAGGGCAGATCCAGGTCACAGGCCATGGAAGCCCCAATTGTCCAAAAGTCAGTGCTTTGCAACACATTTTCCAACGAAGGTTAAAATCAAGGGCAACTGGACTTGGTTGAAGATACTGGAAGACGTTTCGTCCCTCATCCAAAGGACTTCTTCAGTTCTGACTGACTGGCAGGGAAACTCAGCTATTTAACCTCAGTGGGGTCGTTATCCCGGGTCATCGATACCGCTGGTTCGTTAGTGTTCCTGGTTGCTGTGACGACAGTCGTTACAGTCGTTATGACTACCTGTGGCCAAGACTGAACGACCATCGTTGGTATCTTCACCTGAGGCCAATAGGTTACGTTTGTTGAGTTTCCTGGGAAGTGATGAAAGGACAGCATTGTAAGTGGGGGATAAGTGGTGGCGTAGACCCCCTGCTCTGTTCAATGACGGCTTCTCAACCCTGGTGTAGATGGCTTCCTTGACACCTCTTTCAAACCATCCATCTTCTCTGTCTAAAATGTGCACCCTGGCCAACGACCCCACTGAG